>NW_016909084.1:0-12198 GCF_001483705.2 Eufriesea mexicana
CCCTTTTAGAGCCAAGCTGAACGTATTGGATGAGAGTGGAGAGAAGAAATCCATAGAATCGCAGTATACTGCACAAAAGTCGAAGGTACCGTATCCAAACCTAACAAAACGTAACACGACCGAACGTAACCGAACTCACAGTATCGTGCCGCGACCACTATTGCCGGCCACCCCAGGAACAAGCAGAAGATAGTACAGTACATCTGAGCACAGAAACTCACCGAATAGCAACGTGTAGTAAGAAAGTCGAAGATACCCTTTCCCAACGTAGCAAATCGTCACATAACCAAACGCAACATAACTGAACCTAACGTGCCGCGGCCACTATTTCTTGCCTCCCCAGAGCCGAGGAGAATTTACTAGAGGATTGTAGAGCTGAGAAATCCACCGAAAGCAGTGTACATCACGAAAGCCAAAGCTGCCCTCTCCTAACCTAACCAATCGCAATATAACAGAACGTAACGTAACTCACACCAACGTGCTGAGGTTCCTGCTGCTGGCCTCCCGAGGACCAAGCAGATTGTAGTAGAGCATAATACAACTCAGAGATCCACCGAATAGCAGTGCACAGCACGAAAGCCAATGCTACCCTCTCCTAACCTAACCAATCGTACCTAACCCAACCTAACGGAACGTAGCATTACTCAAAATATCATGCCGCGACCACTGCTCCAGGCATCCCCAAAGCCATGCAGAATTTAGTAGAGCACAGTAGATCACAGAAATCCACCGAATAGCAGCGTATGGCAGGAAAGTCAAAGCTATTCTAGCCAAACTTAACCTATCCTGGCCTAACCAAACGTAAACTATCCCAAACGAACTTGCCACGAACGCTATTGCTCCCCTCCCCTCTGTTGAGCGGAGTACAGCAGAGCAACGTAGAGCGCGGAAGTGCACCGAATAGCAGTGTACAGCGAAAATGTCAAAGCAATTCTATCCATATATATACAATCCTAAAATAACCGAACGTAGCATAGCTAAATATATCGTACCGCCACCGCTATTGCTGGCCTCACCAGAGCCGAGCAGGACATACTGGAGGACAGTAGATCGCAGAAATCCATAGAATCGCGGTGTATAGCACAAAAGTGGTGGCTATCCAAAGATATCCCAGGCAAACGCAGCATAACTCAACATATCGTGCCACGACCACCATTGCTGGCCTCCTCGTAGCCAAGCTGGACATAATAGGGCACAGCAGATCGCAGAAATCCACCGAAAAGCAGTGTACAGCGCAAAAGTTGAAGCTATACTTACCAAGCATAGCCTGACCCAACCTAACAGAACGTAACGTGACTCATCATAACGAGCCGAAACCACCATTGCTGGCATTCCCAGAGCCAAGCTGAAGGCACTAGAGCACTGCAGGGCGTAGAAATCCTCCTAATAGCAGACTGTAGCACTAAGGTCAAAGTTATCCTCTCCTAACCTAAGCAATCGAGACATAACCAAACGTAACCTAAATCAGCTAAACGTGCTGCGACCACTATTGCTGGCCTCCAGTTGGTCAAGCGGAAGACGTTAGTCGAGAGTAGAGAGCAGTAATCTATGTAATCGCAGTGTATACCGAATAAGTCAAAGCTATCCAAGCCTAACCCAAACCAACAGAACACAACCAAGCATAGCCTGACACAACTTAACGTGCCGAGACCGCTATTGTTGCCCTCCTCAGGGCAAAGCAGAGCATACTAGAGCACAGTGGAGCTCAGGAATGCACAGAATAGCGGAGTGTAGCAGAAGAGTCAAAGCTAACCTAACCTAACCTAACCAAATGTAAGATAACCAAGCGTAACCTATCTCAAACTAACGCGCCGACATCACATTTGCTCTCCACCGCAAAGCCAGGGGGATTGTACTGGAGCACAGTAGATCAGAAAAATTGACCGCATTGCAATGCATGGCACAAGAGTCGAAGATATCCTTGCATAACCTGAACTAACTTAACCTAGCCGAACGCAACCTAACTCAACATAACGTGCAGCGGCCACTATTTCTAGACTTCCCAGGGACAAGCAGAATGTACCAGAGCACAGTAGTACTGAAGATTCGGCCACAATGCAGTGCATAGCACAGAAGTCGAAGATACCCTAACATAACCTGAACTAACTTAACATAACCGAACATAGCTTAACTGAACATAGCGTGCCGAGTCCTATATTGCTGGCCTCCCCAGAGCCAAGGAGAAAACATGTAGGGCGCAGCAGAGCGCAGAATGCCACCGAGTAGCAGTGGATAGAACAAAAGTCAAAGCTACCTTGTCCCAACCTATCCTAACGTAACGTAGCCAGACGTAACCGAGCACAAACCGATGTGCCGAGATCACTGTTCCTTGCAATCGAACCACCATGCAGGAATCATTAAATCACTCTAGGGTGCAGGAGTCCACCGAATAGCAGTGTATAGCACAAATGTCAAGGCCACCACGTCCAAGGCCAACCAACCTTAGCGTAACCAAACGTATCCTAACCAAACCTAACGCGACGAGACATCTATTCCTGCCCTCCCCAGGGACAAGCAGAACATATTAGAGTAGAGTAGAGCGCAGAAACCCATAGAATTCTTGCGAGTAGCACAAAAGTTAAAGGAAGCCACCCCTAACCTGACCAATTGAAACATACCCAGTCGTAACCTAACACAATCTAGCATGCCGCGACCACTATTGCTGACTTCCCAGAGCGGAGCAGAACATATTAGGCTAGCGCAGAGCAGAGAAATCCATAGAATCGCTGTGTACCGCAGAAAAGTCCAAGCTCTCCGAACGCAACCGAAACAAATTTAACCTCACGAAACGTAACATACCTCAGCCCATCGTGCCGAGACCACTGTTGCTGGACTCCTCAAAGCCGAGCCGAAGATATGAGAGCAGAGGAGAGCGCAGAAATACTTAGAACAGCTGTGTGCACAAGAAAAGTCAAAGCTGTCCGTCCTACCCCAAAATAATGTAACTTGTCCAAACGTTGGCTAACTCAACGTAAGGTGACGCGACCAACATTGCTTGCCTCCCCATGGCAAAGCAGAATGTTGTAGAGCGCAGTACAGTGCAGAGCTCCGCCGAAAAACAGTGTACAGTACGAAAGTCAGTGCTAACCTGACCGAAATTAACATAAAGTATCCTAACCAAACGTAACCGAGCTCAACTTAACGTGCTGAGACCACGATTGCTGTCCTCCCCAGAGCCAAGCAGAAATTATGAGAGCACACTAGAGGGCGGAAATCCACCAAATGGCAGTGTATTGCACAACAGTCGAAGTTATCCTTACATAAGCTTACATAATCCAAAATAACAGAAGGTAGACTAACTCACAATATCGTGTCGATAATACAATTGCTGGCCTTTCCAGATCCAAGCAGAACCTACTGCAGCATAGTAGAGTGCAGGAATGCACATAACAGCAGTGTGTAGCAGAGAAGTCACAGCTATTCAAACCTAACCCGTACTGACGTAACCTAACCAAACGTAGCATAATTCAACATAACGTGCCGCGGCCACTATTATTGGCCCACCCAGGAGCAAGCAGAATATAATAGAGCACTGTAGAGGTCAGTTATCCGCCGAAGAGCAGCGTACAGTGCAAAAGTCAAACATAACCTTTCCTAACCTAACCAAACGTAAAGTAACCATGCGTAGCGTAACCCATACTTACGAGCTGCGACCACCATTGCAGGATTGGACAGGGCCAAGCAGATTATAGCAGAGCACAGAGGTGCGCAGGAACCCGCCGAATGACAGCGTGAAGCACGAAAGTCGAAGCTATCCTAGCCGAAACTACCATAACCTAACACAGCCAAACGCAACCCAACTCAACCCAACGCGCAGTTCCCTCTATTGCTGGCTTCCCCAGATCCAAGCAGAAAACACATGAGAACGGTAGAACGCATAAGTCCGCCGCAATGCCGTGGACAGCACAAAAGTCAGTGATATCGAAAGCTAACCCAAATTGATCTAAACTAACAAAAAGCAGTCTACCGCATCATAGAGTGCTGGGACCACCATTGCTTGCCTCCCCGGATGTAAGCAGAACATACTAGAGCACAGTAGACCGCAGAAAACAACCGAACAGCAGTGCACATTGCCAAGGTCAAAGTTATCGTATCCTAATCTAGTCAATCGTAAAATAACCAAACGTAAACTAACTGAATCTAATGTTCCGTGACCACAATTGCTGGCGCCCACAGAGCCGAGGAACATACTAGAGCACAGTACACCGCAGAAAACAACCGAACAGCAGTGCACATTGCCAAGGTCAAAGTTATCGTATCCTAATCTAGTCAATCA
The DNA here is from genome assembly GCF_001483705.2 of Eufriesea mexicana. NCBI lineage: Eukaryota > Metazoa > Arthropoda > Insecta > Hymenoptera > Apidae > Eufriesea > Eufriesea mexicana. Next base: position 4,277 of record NW_016909084.1, read on the forward strand.
TAAAATAACCAAACGTAAACTAACTGAATCTAATGTTCCGTGACCACAATTGCTGGCGCCCACAGAGCCGGGCAGAGCATACTAGACGAGAGTAGAGCGCAGAAATCCATACAATTCCAGTGTATAAAAGAAGAGACAAAGCTATCCAAACCTAGCTCAAGCCAACGTAACATAACCAAGCGAAGACTTACTGAACATAACGTGACGTGACTACTATTCCTAGCCTCCCCAGGTCTGAGCAGAATATGGTAGAGCACATCAGAGTGCAGGAATCCACCGTATAACAGTTTACAGCACGAAAGTCAAAGATGTCCTGACCGGAATAAGCCTAACGCAACATAACCAAACGTAACATAGCACAACCTAACGTGCGGAGACCACAATTGCTGCCCCCCCCCGAAGAGCGTGGCAGAAAATGAGATAACAGTAGAGCGCAGAAATCCGTTGAATCGCAATGTGTAGCACAAAAGACGGACCTACCCCATCCTAACCTAACCAATCGTAACGTATTCAACCGTAGCCTAGCGCAACCTTTCATGCCGGGACCACTATTGCTGGCTTCCTCAGATCCAAGCAGAACATACTAGAGCATAGTAGAACGCAGAAATCCTCCGAGTAGCAGTGTTTAGCACAATGTCGAGGATATCTTATCCTAACACAACCGACCTTCACATAGCCAAACGTATCACAATTCAACCCAACGTGCCGAGACAACCGCTGCTGGCCTCCCCAGGGAGAAGCAGAATATAACAGAATACATTAGAGTGCCTAAATACACCAAATAACAATGTATAGCACGAAAGTCGGAGCTATGCTTGCCGAACTTATCCTAGCGTCACCTAACCAAACGTAACATGACTCAAACTAACGTGCCTGGACCACTATTTTTGACCTCCCCAGAGACAAGCAGAAAATATCAGAGCACGGTAGAGCGCAGAAATATACCGAATAGAAGTGTGCAGCACATTGTCGAAGCTACCCTATCCCAACCTTACCAAACGTAAAGTAACCAGCCGTACCGCAGTTCAATTTAACATGATGAGTTCTCTATTGCTGCCCCGCGCAGGTCCAGGCAGAACATATTACGGGAGTGTAGAGCGCTCAAATCCACAGAATCGAAGTGTATGGCAGAAAATACAACGATATCCAAACCTAACCCATACTAACATAACCTCGCCGAACGTAGCCTAACTCAACATAATGTGACACGACCACTCTTGCTGGCACCGCCAGGGCCAAGACGAATGTAGTAGTCGACGGTAGAGCGCAGAAGTGCGCCGAAAAGCTGTGTATAGCGCGAAAGTCGGTGCTATCCTAACCGAACCTAGCTTAATTTAACATAAACAAACGTAGCCTAACTCAGCCTAACGCCCCGTGTCCACAATTGCTGGCCTCTACGTAGCCAACCAGAAAACACTGGAGAACAGTAAAAAGCAGAAGTCATCCGCATTGCAGTGTACAGCATAAAGGTCAACGATATCCGGACCAGACCTGAACAGAGCCAAACTAACCAAACGTAGCCTATACCAACACAAATATCGAAACCTGTCCTATCCTATGCCAACTCAACGTAGAATAACTAAACCTAGCGAACCGAGACATTATTGCGGGTCTCCACAGCGCCAAGCAGAACATATTTCATCACAGTAGAGCGCAGAAATACACCGAATATCAGTGTATAACACAAAAGTCGGAGCCACCAGAGCAAAACGTAACATAACCTAAACTAACCAAACGTATCATATCTAAACCTACCTTGCCACGACCGCTATTCCTGGCATCCCGAGAGTCGGGCAGAGTATAGTAGAGCAATGAAGAGCGTAAAAGTTAACCGAATAGCGGTGCATAGCACAAAAGTCTAAGCTATCCTATCCTAACCTAACGACACGTAACATAACCAAACGCAACATAACACAGACCCACGAGCCGAGAGCACCACTACTGGCCTCCACACAACCAAGCTCAACGTACAAGAGCACAGTGGAGCGCAGAAGTCCACCACATAGCAGTGTATAGCTCAGACGTCAAAGACAACCTAACCAAACTTAGCCTACCCTGACCAAGCTGAACGTAACGTAACTCAAGCAAACGTGTCGCGACCAATATTGCTGGCCGCCAGGGACAAGCAGAGGCCAGTAGAGCAACGCTGAGCGCATATGCCGATCTAATTGCCGTGTATGGCACAAAAGCCAGAGCTACCCTATCCCAACCAGAACAAACGTAACGTAACCAATCGAATCCTAACTCATCACGACGTGCCGTCACCACTATTGCTGCCCTCCCAGCCATAGCAAAGTAGGACACATTAGAGGCGCTTAGCGCACCGAAATCCATAGAATCGCGGCGCATAGCACAATGGTCGAAGCTACCATATCCTAACATAGCCTTACGTAACATGACCGAACATATGTTAACACAATCTATCGTTCCGAAGCCACTATTGCTTGCTCCCCAGAGCCAAGCAGAATATACTAGAGCACAGTAGATCGCAGCAACCCACAGCATTGCAGTGTGTAGCACAAGAGTGTGAGATAGCTTAATCTAACCAAATGTAACATTACCGTACGCAACGTATCACAACCTAACGCGCTGGGAACACTGCAGCTCGACCCTGCAGAGCCGAGCGGAGTATCGTAGAGCCAAGTAGAGAGCAGGAAGTCACCAAATAGCAATGTATAGCACAAAGGTCAAATATATCCTAAACTAACCAAACGTAACCTAGCTAAGCCTAACATGCCTAGAGCGCCACTTCTGACCTCGCCAGTGCAAGGCAAGGCATGTTAGAGCACTGCAGAGCGCAGAAACCCACCGAACCGCAGTGCACAGCGCATAAGTTAAAGCCATCCTTACCTAACCTGACAAATCGTAAAATAACCAACCGTAACACAGCTCAAGATAACGCGCCGCGACCACTATTTCTGGCATCCCCAAAGCCAGGCAGAAAACATTTGTGCCCAGTAGAGGGCAGAAATCTTACGAATAGCAGAGTATTACACAAAAGTCGAAGCTATCCCATCCCAATCCAACCAACCTTAACATAGCCGAACCTAACCTAACTATACCTGCGTGCTGCGACCATTATTGCTGCCCTCCCGGAGACGAGCAGAACAGAGTAGCGTATAGCAGTGCTAAGAAATCCATAGAATCGCAGTGTGTAGCAGAACAGTCGAGGATATCCGAACCCAAGCCAAACTAACTTAACCAAACCAAACGTAGCCCAACTCGACATAACGTGCCGCGAACGCTATTGCTGGCCTCGCCAGGGTCAAGCAGAATATAGTAGAGCACAGTCGAGCACAGAATTCCGCGGAATAAGGGTGTACAGTGCGAAAGCCGAAGCTATCCTAACCGAAGATAACGAAACCTAGCATAACCAAGTGTAATCTCACTCAAAGAAACGTGCTTAGGCTACTATTGCCCGCCTTCCCAGGGACGAGCAGAATATTCTAGAGAACAGTAGAGCGCAGAAATCTTCCGCATTGCAGTGTACAGACAAAATTAAGGATTTCCATACCTTCCCTGTCCTAACCTAAGCTATCCAAACGAAGCCACACGCAACCTAACGTGCCGTGGCCGCTATTGCTGACCGCCACCGAGCAGAGAACAACATATTAGAGAAGTGTACAGCACAGATATCCATAATCGCAGTGTATAGGGGAAAAGTCATAGCTATCCCTACCTAAGCCATACTAACGTAGCCTAACCAAACGTAGCATAATCCAACAAAACGTGCCGAGACCACTATTGCTAGCCTCGACAGAGACAAGCAGAAAATACTGGAGCACCGTAGAGCGCAGAAATCCACCGAATAGCGGCGTACAGCATGAAAGTTGAAGTTACACTGCCCCAACCTCACCAATCGTAACATAACGTTTGGTTACGTGACATGACACAATCTAACGTACCGCGAACACCATTGCTGTCACAGAAAGTCGCAGCTATCCTTACCGAACTTAGCCTAACCCAACCTAGCCGAACGTAACGTTGCACAACCTAACGCGCCGCGACCACAATTGCTGGCCTCCCGAGGGCCAAGCAGAAAAAAAACAGTGCGCCGCAGATCGCAGAAATCCACCGTATGGTAGTGTATTACACAAGAATCAAAGCTATCCTCTCCTACGCTAACAAATAGCAACGTAGCCAAGCCTAACCCAACGACACACAACTTGCCGCGACCACTACTGCTGTGCTCCCCGGATCCGATGGAGAGGTAGTAGAGGACAGTAGATCTCAGATATTCATAGAATAGCAGAGTATATCAGAAAAGTTGAAGACACCCTAACCTGACCCAAACAAACATAGCCTATCCAAGCGTAGCCCATCGCAACCTAACGTGTCGAGCCAACTGTTGCTGGGCTCCCCTGCACGGAGTAGAAAATATTACAGAAGAGTAGAGCGCAGAAGTCCGCCGAACAGCAGTGCGTAGCACAAAACTCGCAGCTATCATATCCTAAACTAACCTAACGTACCGTAGCCAAACGTAGCATAACTCAGCCTAACGTGCCGGGACCACTATTGCTGGCCTCCTATGGCCAAGCAGAATGTTGTAGAGCACGGTGAAGCGCAGAAATATACAGAATAACAGTGTCCACCGGGAAAGTCTATGCTATGTTGGACGAATGTATCATATCCTAACCAAACAAAACGTAACCGAATTATTCCTAACCAGTCGAGATCACCATTACTGGCCTCGCAAGAGCCGAGCAGAAAATATTAGTGCACAGTAGAGCGCAGAAACTCACCGCTTTGTGCTGTAAAGCGCAAAAGTCGCATATACCCCAACATAACTTGACCTAACCCATCCTAACCTAAAGTAGCCTATCACATCATAAAGTGCTGCGACCACAATTCCTGGCATAACCATATGCAAGCAGAACACCCTAGCTGACAGTAGAGCGCAGCAATGCTCCTAGTAGCAGCGTGTGTCAAAGAAGTCAAAGCTATCCTATCCTAACATAGGATATTTAGTCCAGCAGTAGTGGCCGCAGCACGATAGGCTTAGTTAGGTTACGTTTGGCTATGCTGCGATTGATTAGGTTTGGGCAGTGTGGCTTTGACTGTTGCGCTATGCACTACTATCCGGTGGACTTCCGTAATTTACTCTGCTCTAGTGTATCCTGCTTGCATCTGTGCATGGCAGCAGTAGTGATCCCAGCACGTTAGGATGACTTAAGTTGCATATGGTTACGATGCCTTAGTTAAGGTTAGGATGGGATAGCTTTCACTCTTGTGCTATACACTGATATTCGGTGTATTTCTGTGATCTACCGAGCTCTGGTATGCTCTGCTTTGCTCTGTGGATGCCAGGAATTGTGGGCGAGGCACGTCAGCTTGAGTTTCGTTACGTTCGGCTGGGTTATGTTAGTTCGGGTTAGGCTTGTGTAGCTTTGACTTTTCTGTGTTCTCTGAGATTTTATGGACTTCTACGATCTACTATACCATAGTATGTCCTGTGCGGCTATGTTGAGGCCAGCGAAAATGGTCTCGGCTCATTGTGTTTAGTTATGTTACGTTCGGTTATGTTACGTTTGGCTATGATAAGACAGGGGAGCAATGACCTTTGTTCAATGCACTGCCATTCGTTATATTTCTGCGCTCTGCCGTCCTCTAACTTGTTCTGCTTGGGCCTGTGGAGGCCAGCAATAGTGGTCCCTACACGTTGGGTTGAGCTACGTTGCGTTTGGCTGCGTTACCTTTTGCTAGGCTATGACAGCATAGCTCTGACTTTTGTGCTACACAGTGCTATTCCGCGGATACCTGCGCCCTACTGTGCTCTATTATGATCGGCTTTTCTATGGGGAGGACAGCAGTAATCGTCCCGGCACGTTAGGTTCAGTTATGTTACGTTCGGTTTTGTTACGTTTGGCTTGGTTAGGATAGGATAGCTTTGACTTATGTGCTACACACAGCGACTATATAGATTCCTGCGTTCTACATTGCTCTACTACCCTCTGCTTGGCTCTGCGGAAGCCAGCAATAATTGTCGTGTCACGCTTGGCTATGTTACGTTACGTTTTGTTATGTTAGGGTTGGCTAAGTTTGTAAGGATAGCCACGGCTTGTGTACTATACACAGCTTTTCGGTGGATTTCTGCCCCCTACTGTGCTCCAGTACGTACTACTTGGCTCTGGGGAGGCCAGCGATGTTGGTCTCTGCACGCTAGGTTAAGATATGTTACCTTTGGCTGTGTCATGTTTGGTTAGAGTAGGATCGGATAGCTCTGACTTTTGTGCTATACACTGCTACTCGGTGGATTTCCGCGCTTCACGTTGCACTACTATATTCTGCTTGTCCCTGGGTAGACCAGCAATGGCGGCGTACCCACGTTATGTTTAGTTAGGCTACGTTTGGTTTTGTTCGGTTAGGTCATGTAAGGTTGTAATATCTACCCCTTTTTTGCTATACACAGCAACGGGGCCGATTTCTGCATCATCCTGCGCTCTAGTATATTCCGCTTGCCTCTGGGGTAGTCAGTAATGATGTCCTCGGCAATCTGGGATGAGTTAGGTTGCGTTCGGTTTGGTTATGTTAGGTTATATTTGGTTAGCGTAGCTTTGACTATGTGCAACACACTACTCTTCGGTGGATCTCTGCACTCTGCATTTCTGTACTAGCCTCCGCTCGGCTCTGGGAGGACAGTAATATTCGTCGTGGCACGTTAGGTTGAGTTGGGTTACGTTAGGTTTCCCGCGCCCTTTCCACTGTATCCTACTATTCTAATGATTTCTGCGCTCTGCTCTCGCCTAATATGTTCTGCTTTGTTCCGGGGAGGCCAGAAACTATGGTCGCGGCAGGTTAGGTTGAGTTAGATACCGTTTGGTTAGGTTATGTTGTTGTGGCTTAGGTTAGGAAATCTTTGACTTTCGTTCTCCACATAGCAGTGACATTGTTTTCTGAGCTCTACTCTGCTCTTTCATATTCTGTCTGTCTCTGTGGACCCCAGCAGTAGACTTCGCAGCACATTATGTTGAGATATGTTACGTTCGGTTAGGTTTGGTCAGGATAGGTTTGGTCAGCGTTGCTTTGACTCGTTTGCTATACACTGCTCATCGGTCGATTTCTGCGTTTTACATTGCTCCACTGCATTCTGCTTGGCTCTGTGGAGGCCAGCGATAGTGGCCCCGCCAAATTAGGTTGATTCAGGTTACGTTTGGATAGGTTAGGTTAGCTTGCGTTAGGGTAGGATATCTTCCACTTCTGTGCCGTACTCTGCTATTCTGTGGATAGCGGCGCACAACCCTCCTCTAATATGCTCTGATCGGAGCCGGGAATGACAGTGGTTGTGGCACCGGCACGTTAGGGTTAGTTAAGTTGCGTTTGGGCGCGTTAGGCTAGCATAGATATGACTCTCGTGCTATGCGCCACTTTACTACGGATTTCTTGCCTCCATTGTCCTGTATCGTATTCAGCATGCCTCTGCTGGCGCCGGCAATATTGGTCGCGGCACTATAGGGTTTTCAAGCTACGTTTGTATGCGTTACGTTTGGTTAAGTTAGGATAGGATAGCTGTGACTATTGTGCAGTACACGGCCATAGGGTGGATTTCAACGCCCTACATTGCACTACTATACTCTGCTCCACCCGCGGGGGGCCAGTAGTATCAGTCTTGGCACGTTACACTGAGTTAAGCTACATTCGGTTATGTAATATTAGTCTGGGTTAGGTTCGAGTTGATTTGACATTCGTGGTACAAACTGTTGTACGATGGACATCTGCGCTCTACTATGCTCCAGTACATTCTGCTTGGCACTGTCAAGGCCAGCCATAGTATTCACGGCAAATTATGCTTAGTTAGGCTACGTTCGGTTAGGATAGGTTAGTAGAGGTTAGGTTCCAGTATCTATGACTTTTGTGCAACACACTGCAATGCGGTGGATCACTGCGCTCTACTGTGCTCTAGTACACTCTGCTTAGCTCGGGGG
>NW_016909084.1:12936-22785 GCF_001483705.2 Eufriesea mexicana
AGGCTGCTTGTGGTTATGTTAAGTTTGCATAGGATAGGTTAGTTTAACTTTGACTCCTGCGCTGTAGACGGCTATTCTGTGGATTTCCGCGCTCTTCATTGCTCTACTATACTCTGCACGACTCTGGGGTGGCCAGCAATAGTGTTCGTGGCACGTTTAGTTTAGTTATGTTACGTTTGGCTGCGTTAGGTTAGGTTAAGCTTGGTTGGGGTGACTTTAACTTTTGTGCTATACGCTGCTCTTCGGTCGATATCTGCGGTCTGCGTTGCTCTACTAGCATCCGCTTGTCTCCGGCGAGCAAGCAATTGTGGTCTCGGCACGTCAGGTTGAGTTACGCTGCGTTTGGTTAGGTTTCGTTTGTTTGGGTTAGGATAGTATAGCTCTGACCTTTGTGCTATACACTAATGTTCGGTGGATTTCTGTGCTTCACTGTGATCTGATATCTTCAATTTGGCTCTTGGAAGGACAGCAACAGTGGTCTTGGCACGTTATGCCGAGATGTGCTACGTTTGGTTGGGTTTGGTTAGGTCAGGTTACGTTAGGTAATCTTAGAATTTTGTGCTATACACTGCAACGCCGCTGATTTCTGTGATCCACTGTGATGTAGTATGTTTTGCTTGGCTCTTGGAGGTCAACAGTATTCGTGTTGGGCGGCTAGGTGGAGTTATGTTACGCTTGGTTGTGCCCTCTTGCGGTTATGTTAGGCTAGAACAGTCTCGACTTTGGCGCTATACACAGCTATTCGGTGGATCTCTGCGCCCTACGGTGATCCCATATGCTCTCCTTTGCTCTGGAGTGGCCAGAAACTGTGTCCTCGGCGCGATATGTGGAGCTATGTTGCGTTTGGTTAGGTTAGATTTGTTTGTGTTAGCATAGTATATCTCTGACTTTTGTGCTGTACATTGAAGTGCGGTCGATTTCTCCTACCTACTCTGCTACGATACGTTCTGCCTTACTCTGAGAAGGACAGTAATAGCTGTCTCGCTACGTTACGTCGAGATACGCTACGTTCGGTTAGGGTATGTTAGCTAGTGTTAGGTTCGGATAGCTTCGACTCTTCTGCTAAACACTGCGATTCTATGGATTTCTCCGCTCTACCCTCCTCTATTATGCTCTGCTTGGCCCCTTTGGAGGCCAGCAATACTGCTAGAGGCTCGTTAGGTTAAGATTGATTATGTTTGGACTTGTCAGGATGTTTTGGGTTAGGCTTGGGTAACTTTGACTTTTGTGCTCAACACAGCTATACTATGAACCTCTGGGCTAAACTGTGGTCTATTACATTCTACTTTTCCCTGTGGACACCAGCAGTAGTGGTCGTGGTATACACTGTTGTTCTGTGGACTTCTGCGCTCTACTGCGCTATACTTTATTCTGCTTAGCCATGGGGCGTCCAGAAATAACGGGCGTGCCTCGTTACGTTTTGCTATGCATCGTTTGGTTATGTTCTATTTGATTGGGACAGGTTTGGATATATTTGACTTTTGTGCCTTACACTGCAATGCAACGGATATCTGCGCTCTGATGTGCTCTATTATATTCTGGTAGTCTCTGTGGTGGTCAGCAGTAGTGGTCTAGGCACATTATGCCGGGCTATGTTACGTTCGGTTGTATTACGTTTCGTTAGGTTAGGCCTGGATAGCTATGAGTATTGTGCTGTACACTGTTATTCGGTGGACTTCTGCGCTCTACTGCGCTCTACTACGCCCTGCTTGGCTCTGGGGTGGCCAGCAATTGTGGATTCGGCACGTTAGGCTTGCTTAACGAACGTTTGGCTAGGTTACGTTAGTTTGGGTTAGCTTCTGATAGCTTAGAATTTCCTGGTATACAGTGACATTCGGTGGCTTTCTGCACTCTACTATGCTCTGCTCGAATCTGGCAAGGCAAGTGATAGCAGTCGCGGCCGCTTAGGTCGTGTTGGGTTACGTTTGGTTTTGTTACGGTAGGTCAGGTTTGTAGAAGGTAGCTTCTACTTTTCCGCTATACGCTGAGATTCTATTGATTTCTGCGCTATGATCTCCCCTAATATGCTCCTCTTGACTCTGTGGAGATCAGCAGTACTGGTCGCGGCACCTTAGATTGAGTTACATTACGCTTGGTTAGGTTTGGTTGGGTCGGGTTAGATTATGATAGCTTTTGTGCGATACCCTGCTGTTCGGTGGATTACTGCGCTCTACGGCGTTCTAATATGCTCTGCTTGACTCTGTGGAGGCCAGCAATAGTGTTCGCGGCAAGTCAGGTTCAGATAGGCCGCGATTGGTTAGGTTACGCTAGTTTGGGTTAGGATTTCATAGCTATGACTTTCGTGTTATACAGTTATCCGGTGGAATTCTGCGCTCCACTCTGCTCTACTATACTCTGCTCGAATCTGGGGAGGACTTATTTTGTGTTATGTTACGTTTGGTTACGTTGCGATTTGGGGGGCTAGGAAAGGATGGCTTTAACTTTTATGCTGTACACTGCCATTCGGTGGAATTCTGCGCCCTGCGGTGCTCTAATATTTTATGTTTTGCACTGGGGAGGTCAGAAATAGTGGTATAGGCGCGTTATGTTGAGATATGTTCGTTCGGTTATGTTTCGCTTGGTAAGGCTATGATAGGATATCTTTGAGTTTTGTGCAATATACTGCTGTTCGGCTGGTTCCTGTGCTCCGCATGGCTTTACTATACTCTGCTCTACTCTCGGTAGGCCAGCAAAACTGGTCGCGGCAAGCTAGGTTGATTTACATTACGTATGGCTTTGTTAGGTTACCTTGTGTTAAGTTATGATAGCTTCGACTTTTGTGCTACACATTTCTATTCTATCGACTTCTGCACTCTCCGGCGCGCTATCACACTATGCATGTCTTTCTGGACGACAGGAATAGGGCTCTCATCACGTTAGGTCGAGTTTCGTTTCGTTCTGTTAGGTTAAGCTTGGCTAGGTTTGGTTAGGGTAGCATTGTCTTTTGTGCTGTACACTGATGTTCGGACGATTTCATCGTTCCTCATCGCTCTGCTATACTCTGCTTAGCTCTCGTGAGGCCAACAATGGCAGTCGTGGCACGTAAGGTTGTGTTACGTTACGTCTGCTGTTGTTACGTTTGGTTAGGCTTGGGTAGGATAGATTTGACTTCTGAGCAACACTCTGCTATACGGTGGACATCTGTGCACTACAGCGCTCTAATATGTTCTGCTTTGCCCGGGGAAGGCCAGCAATAGTGTTCTCGGCACGTTAGGCTAAGTTAGGCTGCGTCTGATTATATTCCGTTTGGATTGGTTAGAACAGGATAGCTTCGAATTTAGTGCTATACACTGCTGTACGGTGGATTTCTACGCTCTACGTTGCTCCACTATACTCTGCTCGACAATGGGGAGGCCGGTAATAGAGATCTCGGCCCGTCAGTTTGTGATAGCCAACGTATGGTTTCGTTAAGTCAGTTTGGGTTAGTTTCGGGTAGATTTGACTTTCGTGGTGTACACTGATACTCGGTGGATATCTGCGCTCTACTGTCATCTACTGTATTCTGCTTGGCCATTGGGAGTCCAGCAATGGATGTTTCTGAACGATACGATGTGATGGATTACGTTCGGTTAGGTTAGGTTTGGCTAAATTTGGCCACGATAGCTTTTACTTTTGTGCTATGCACAGCAATACGGTGGATTAATGAGCACTACCCTGCTCCAGTGCATTCTGCTTAGGTGCGGGTGGCCAAGCAGTAGTGGTCGCGGCGCATTAGGATGTGTGTTGTTGCGTTTGGTAATATTACGTTAGGCTCGGTTAGGAGGTGGTAGCTTTGACTGTTGTGCTATACACTGCTATTCGGTGGATTTCTGCGTTCTACTGTGCTCTAATATTCTCTGCTTGGCTCTGGCGATGCCGGCAATAGTGTTCTCGGCACGATACATTGAGTTATGCTACGTTCGGTTAGGTTATGTTAGATTGTGTTAGGAGAGGACAGCTTTGTCTTTCGTGCTATACGCTCTTATTCGGTGGAATTCTGGGTCCTACTAGTCTCTACTATCACCAGCTTGAATCTGTTGAAGCCAGTTGTAGTGGCCGCGACGCGTTACTCTGAGTTATGCTACGATTGGCTATGTCACGAATTGCTTGGTTAGATATGGATGGCTTTAACTTTTGTGCTCTACACTGCTATTCGGTAGATTCCTGCGCTCTTCATAGCTCTACTATACTCTGCTCGATTCCAGGGAGTTCAGCAATAGCGGTCGTGGCACAATAGTTTGTGTTATGTTACGTTACGTTTGGATAGGACGGCTTAGACTTTTGTGTTATACGCTGCTGCTCGTTGCATTTCTACGCTCTACGTAGTTCCACTATGCTCTGCTCAACTATGGGGAGGCCAGGAAAAGTGGTCGCGCCACGTTTGGTTTATCGATAATACGCTTGGCACTGACAAGGTTCGTTAATTTTGGGGAGGATGGCTTTAACTTTTATGCCATGCTCTGCCATTCGGCAGATTCCTGCGTTCTACAGTGCTCTAGTACACTCTGCTAGGCTCTGGGGTGGCCTGCAATAGTTGCCTCGGCTCCTTGTGCTGAGATAGTCTACGTTAGTTTAGGCTAGGTAAGTACAGGTTAGGTTAGGATAGCCCTGACTTTCGTGCTGTACACTGCTGTACGGCGGATTTCTTTACTCTACTGCTCTCTAATATGGTCAGCATGGCCCGGGGAAGTCCAGCAACCGCTTCCTCCGCAGGTTAGTTTGAGCTATGCTATGTTCGGTTACGCTTCGTGTGGTTATGTTAGGATAGGGTACCATCGACTATTGTGCTATACACTGCGATACTGTTGATTTCTGCGCTCTACTCCCCTCCAATGTGATCTACATGGCTATGGTGAGGGCAGCAATAGTGGTCTCGGCAAGTTAGGCTGAGTTAGGTTGCGTCCGGTTACGTTACGTTTGGCCTGGTTAGGATACGATAGCTCCAACTTTCGTGCCATACACTTCTATACGTTTGATATCTGCGCCCCACTATGCTCTTATACGTCCTGCTGGGCGCTGGGAGACGAGCAATAGCGGTCTTGGCACGTCAGGATCAGTTAGGCTGCGTTTGACCAGGTCACGCTTGGTTAGGTTAGGATTGGACAGCTTTGACTTTTGGCCTGTACACATCTGTTCGGCCGGTATCTGCGCTGTACGTTGCTCAACCATACTCCGCTCGGCTCTGGGAGAACAGCAATAGTGGCCGCGGCGCGTTATGTTGAGTTAGTCCTTGTTTTGTCGGATAATATTTGTTTGAGTTAGGATTGGTTGGCTTTGAATTTTTTGCTATATACTGCGATTCTATGGGTTTCTGTGCTCTACTCCCCACTAATATGATCTGCTTGGCTCTGGGGAGACCATCAAAAGTGGTCTCGGCACGCTAGGTTTAGTTAATTTACGCTCGGCATGGCTAGGTTAGGAAAGGTTTGGTAAAGATAGGCTCGACTTATGCGCTGTACACTGCTATTCGCTGGATTTCTGCGCTCCACATTGCTCTACCATATTCTGCCCGACTCCGGGGATGCGACCAATTGTGGTCGCGGCACGTTACTTTGAGTAAGGTTATGCTCGGGAATGTTAGGTTGAGCTAAGTAGGGTTAGGGCAGCTACGACTTTCGCGGTATACGCTGTTATTCGGTGGATTTCTGCCCTCTACATTGCTTTATTACACTCCGTTCGACTCTGGGGAGGCGAGAAATAGTGCTCGTGTCCCGTCAAGTTTTGCTTTTGCAAGGCTACATTTGATAGGAAAGGTTAGGTTAAGTTTGGTTAAGATATCTACGTGTTTCGCACTATACACTGTTATTTGGAGGATTTGTGTGATCTACTGTGCTATGCTACATTCTGCTTGGATCGGGGCAGGCCAGGGGCAGTGGCAGCGGCAAGATATGTTTAGCTATGCTACGTTCGGCGTGGTTAGGTTAAGTCAGGTTAGGTTAGGGTATCCTCAAGTTCTGTGCTATACACTGCTTTTCGGTGGACTTCTATGCACTACGTTGCTCTATTATTATCTGCTTGACTCTGGGGAGTAAAGCAACAGTAGCCTTGTCACATTAGGTCGAGTTTCGTTACGATTGGTTAGGTTAGGTTAGGGTAGGCTTCTTTAGCCAGGATATCTTCGACTTTCGTGCTGCACACTGTTATTCGGAGAATCTCTGTGACCGTCTGTGCTCTACTACACCCTGCTTGGCTCTGGGGAGACTAGGAGCAGCTGACGTAGTATTTCATGTTGGGTTATGATACGTTTGGCTATGTTAGATTAGGCAAGGTTAAGCTAGGGTCACAACGGCTTTTGTGCTACACACGGCAATGCCGCGAATTTTTGCACTCTACTGCGCTCTAGTGTACCGCGTTTGGCATTGGAGAGGGCAGCAATAGTGGTGTCTGCACGTAAGGTTGAGTTTCTCTACGTTTGGTTAGGTTTGGTTAGATCTGGTTAGCTCCAGACATCTTCGACTTTAATGCCATACATTGCTACCTTTGGCTTTCTGCGCTGTACTGTGTTCTGCTATACTCTGCCCGAGTATAGCGAGGCCAGCAATAGTCGTCATGGCACGATAGGTGGTGTTAGGCTACGTTTGGTAATGTCTCGATTGGTTAGGTTAGGATGGGATATCTTTGACTATTGTGCTTTGCACCGCAGTTCGGAGGGTACCTACGATCTACATTGCTCTACTGTACTCTGCCCGGCTCTGGGGATGCCGGTAATAGTGGTCTCGGCAGGTTAGGCTTAGTTAGGCTACGTTGGTTGTGGATATGTTAGTTTGGGTTAGGCTTGGATTGCTTTGACTTTCGTGATATAGACTGTTGTCCGGTGGACATCCGCTCTCCACTGTGCTCTAGTATGTTCTGCTTGGCTCTGGGAATGCCAGCAACGGTGGTCTCGGCACGTTAGGTTGGGATCTATAGCGTTAGGTTATGTCACGTTTGGTTAGGTTAGGATAGGGTAACTTTGACTTTTCCACTATTCACCGCTATTTGGTGGACTTCGGCGCTCTACATTTCTGTAATGTGTCCTGCTTGTCTCTGTGGAGGCCAGAAATATTATTCTCGGCACGTTATGATTAGCTATGTTCCGCTAAGCTTGGCTAAGCGCGGAGAGGTTGCGTTAGAATATCTTTGATTTCTGTGCCACACACTGCAATGCGGTCGAACACTGCGCTCTACTGTGCCTTAGTATGTTCTGCCCGGCTCCTGGGAGTCCAGGAATCGAGGCCCGGGCGCACTAGGTTGGGTTGGATTACGGTTGGATTGGCTAGGTTTTGATATGTTCGGTAAGTATGGCTTTGCCTTTTGTGCTATACACTGCTATACGTCAGATATCTGCTCGAGGTATTCCTGTACTAGCATACCCTTTTCACTGGGGAGGCCAGCAGTGATGGTCGTGGCACGTTTGGTTTAGGTAGGTTACTTTCCGTTAGGTGATGTTAGATTAAGTTTGGTTAGGGTGGCTTCGACTATAGTGCTATACACTGATGTCCGGTGGATTTCTGTGCTCCACATTGCTCTAACATACTCTGCTCGGCTCTCGGGAGTGCAGCAATAGTGGTCGTCCCACGTTAGGTTGAGTTATGTTACGTTTGGTTAGGTCAGGCATGGTTGGGCTTGGTTGGAGCAGATTCGTCTTTTGCGCTGAACTCTCATATCCGGAAGATTTCAGCGCTCCAGGTTGCTCCACTATACTGTGCTTAGCTCTCGGGTGGCCATCGATAGTACTTGTGGAACGTCAGTATGCGTTGCGTTACGTCTGCTTATGATACGTTTTTATAGATTAGGATATGGTAGCTATGACTTTTGCGCTATGCACTGCTCTGCTGGATTTCTGTGCATTACTGTGCTACAATATGCTTTGCTCGGCGCTAGGGATGCCAGCAGTTGTGCTCTCGGGACGGTAGTTTGTGTTAGGCTTCGTTTGGCTTGGTTAGTCTTTGCTAGGTTAGGTTCGGTTATCTGTGACTTTTGTACTATACATAGCTGGTTGGTGGCTTTCTGCGCTCTACTGTGCTCTACTATACACTTCCCGAATCTGGGGATACCAGCATTAGTGGTTATGGCTCGATAGGATGCGTTATGGTATGTTTAGAAATGTTACGATTGGTTAGGTTACGTTACGGTATCTCCGACTTTTGTGCTATAATACGCTATTCGGAAAATTTCTACGCTCTACATAGCTCTACTGTACTCTGCTCTATACCGGGTGCCGAGTAATAGTGTTCTTGGCACCTTTGGTTGAGTTAGGCTACGTTCAGTTAGGTTATGTTGGCTTGGGTTAGGCTTGGGTTTGGCTTGGTCTGCTTTGACTTTCGGGGTATACTCTGTTATTCGGCGGACTTCTGCGCTCTACGTCGCTCTACTATAATCTGCCCGACTCTGCGGAGGACAGCAGTAGTGGTCGCGGCACGTTATGTTTAGTTAGGCTGCGCTTGGTTAGGCTACGTAAGTTTGGAATAGGTTCGCATAACTTTGACTTTTCTGTTTTACGCGATTCGATAGATTTCTATGCTCTACACGCCACTGATATGATATACTCGGCCGCGAGGAGGCCAGAAATTGTGTTGGCGGCACGTTATAGATAGTTAGGTTACGCTTGGCTATGTTACGTTTGGTCAGGTTAGGAGAATATAGCTTCGACTTCTGTGCTATACACTGCTTCTCAGTGGATTTCTGCGCTTCACATTGCCCTATTATAATCTGCTTGGTTCTGGCGTGTCCAGTAATAGTGGGCTCGTACGTTACGTCGGGTTACGCTACGTTTTGCTTGTCCAGGTTAGGATACGTTTGGCCATCATAGCTTTGACTATTATGGTATTCACTGCAATTCGGTCGATATCTGCGCTCTGCATTGTTCTACTAGCCCCTGCTAGCCTCCGGGGAGGTCAGGAATAGTGGGCGTGAAACGTTTTGTTGTGTTATGGTTACGTTTGGTTTGAATGGGGTATGTTATGTACGGTTAGGATGGCTTTGGTATTTCTGCTTTACAGTGCTATTCGGCGGATTTCTGCGGTCTGCTGTGCTGTTGTGTGTTCTGCATGTCTATTGGGAGACCAGTAATTGTGGTCTCAGCACGTTAGGTTGAGTTAGGCTACGTTCGGCTATGTTCCGTTTGGTTACGTTAGGATAGGGTAGCTTCGACTGTTGCGCTAGAACTGCAATTCTGTGAACTTCTGCGCTCTTCTCTCCTATAATGCGTCCTGATTGGCTCTGTGGAAGGCAGCAATAATGGTACCGGCTCGTTACGTTGAATTAGGTTTCATTTGGTTACGTTACGTTTTGCTTTGTTGGGACAGTCTAGCTTGTATTAGCGTGCTGTACGCTGCTATTCCGTGGGTCTCTGCACGGTACTGTGCTCTATTATGTTCTGCAAGGCTCTGGATGACCAGCAATTGTGGTCCCGTCTCGTTAGCTTAGTTTAGGTTACCTTCAGGAATTTTACGTTTGGATACGTTAGGATAGAATAGCTTTGACTTTTGCGCTGTACAATGCTAACCAGTGGATTTCTACACTCTACATAGCCCTACTATGCTCTGCTCGGCTCAGTGGAGGCCAGAAATAGTGGTCTCTGCACCAAACCCTGAGTTAGGCCACGTTTGGTTAGGTTATGATGGCCTTGGTTAGGCTTTGGTAGCCTTGACTACGTACTATACACTGCTATGTGGTCGACATCTGAGCTATGCATTGCTCCTCTATGATCAGCATGTCTTTGGGCGGCAGGCTATTGTGGTCGTTGCACGTTTGGTATCGATATGTTGCGCTTGGCTAGCCTTGGTTTGGTTAAGTTTGGTAGGATGGCTTTGACTTTTGTGCTACACACTGGTACTCGGTGGACGTCTGCGTTCTGCTGTGCTCTAGTATATTCTGTTGGCTATGGGG
>NW_016909084.1:22872-41978 GCF_001483705.2 Eufriesea mexicana
CCCCCTGCGCGCTACCACGCTCTGCTTGTCTCTGTGGACACACATATAGTTCTCTCGGCACGTTAGGTTGAGATATGTTGCGTACGGTTATGTTACGTTCGGTCATGTTGGGATAGGGCAGCTTAGACCTTTGTGCTATGCACTGCTCTTCGTTGGATATCGGCGATCTTCGTTGCACTACTATACTCCACTGGACACTGGCGAGGAGAGAAATGGCGGTCATGGCACTATAGCTTGAGTTACGTTACGTTTGGTTTGGTTAGGATAGGTTTGGTATGGCTAGGTGAGTTTTGACTTTCGTGCTATAAACAAATGTTCGGTGGATACCTGTCATCCACTGTGATTTACTCTACACTGCGGGACTCTGGGGAATCCAGCAATTGTGGTCACGGCGCGTTACCTTGTGTTTGGCTACGTCAGGTTAGGTTACTTACTTTTGGTTGGATATGGATATCTTCGACTTTTCTGCTGTACACTTAGATTCTAAGGATTTCAGCTCCCTACTCTCCTATAATATATTCTGCTTGACTCTGCGGAGTCCAGCAGTAGTGGTGGCGGCAGGTCAGGTTGAGCTTGGTTAAGTTTGGTAGTGTTACGATTGGTTAGGTCAGGATAGGTAACGTTTGACTTTTACGCTGCATACTGCCTTTCGGTGGATTTGTCCGCCATTCTGAGCTCTAATACGCCCTGCTTTGCTCTTGGGAGGCCCGAAATAGAGGCCGCGGAATGTTAGGTTGTGTTAGGTTACGTTCGGTTCGTTTTTGTTTGCATGGCAAGGTTTGCATTGCACTGCGTTTTTCGCTATACACTTCGATTTTATGGATTTCTGTGCCCCACTCTCCTCTAATATGTCCTGCATAGCGCTCTGGAGGCCAGCAATGGTCGTCCCTGCTCGTGAGGTTAAGTTGACCTGCGTTTGGTTATATTACGTATTGATATGTTAGGATAGGATACCTTTGACTTTTGAGTTGTACGCGGCTATCCGGTGGATTTCTACGCCCTACGTGGCTCTTCTTTACTCAGCTCGACTCTGGGGAGGCCAGTAATAGTGGTTTCGGCCCGTTATGTTCAGTATGCTACGCTTGGCCACCTTACGTTAGATTGGTTTGGGTTTGGATACATTTGACTTTCGCGGTATACACTGATATTCGGTGCATTTATACGCATTACTGTGCTCTTCTACACCCTACCTGGCCGTGTGGAGTCCGGCAATAGTTGTCGCGGCACGTTGTGTTGAGCTATCCCTTGTTTGGTTAGGTCCTGTTGGTTTGGGTTTGGCTTGAGTTGCATAGAATCTTCTGATATAGACTGCGAGTCTATGGATTTCTGCATTCTACTATCCACTACAATGCTCTGCTTAGCTCGGGTGATGCCAGAGATCGTGGTCGCGGCACGTTAGTTTGTGTGACGCTAACGATTCCTTATATTACGGTTGTATATGTTAGAAGGTGATAGCTTTGACTTTCGTGCTGTACACAGCTATTCGGTGGATTTTAGCGCTCTACAGTGCTCTAGTAAATTCTGCTTGGCTCTGGGGATTCCAGCAGCTGTGGTCTCGGCACGCTAGGGTGAGATATGTTACGTTTGGTTAGGTTGCGTGAGTATATCTTAGACTTTTATTCTTTTACACTGGTTTTCGTTGGTCCTATGCGCACTATATTTGTCTAGCGTGCTCTGCTTCGCTCTGGGGAGGCCAGCAATAGCATTCTCGGCACGTTACGTTTAGTTAGGCTACTTTAGGTTAGGTTAGGTTAGGACAGGTGAGGTTTGAACGCGTTTGACTATCGTGGTGTGCACTGCCTTTGGGTGGATTTCTGCGCTCTGTTGTGTGCCGGTATGCCCTGCTTGGCTATGTGGAGGTCAGCAATAGTGGTCTAGGCACGCTAGGTAGAGCTATGTTATGCATGGCTTGGCTAGGTTGGGATATGTTTGGTTAGAACGTCTTTGACGTTTGAGATGTACACTGCTACCCTCTCGATTTCTTCGCTTTAAACTGCTCTGCTACACTCTGCTTGGCTCTCGTGCGGCCAGGTACAGTGGACGTGGCTCTTCAGGTTTCGCTATGTTACGTTTGGCTAGGTTAGGCTAGGTGAATTTTGGTTTGGGTAGCGTTGACTTTAGTGTTATACACTGCCATTCGAAGAAATTCTGCGCCTTACTGCGCTCTACTATAAGCTGCTGGGCTACGAGGAGGCCAGCAACAGCGGTCGCGGCACACTACGTTGAGCCGACCTCTGTTTGGTCAGGTTATGTTGGCGCAGGTTTGTTTGGAATATCTTCTACATTTGTGCTATACATTGCAATGCGGTGGATTTCTGCGCTCCACTGTGCTCTAGTAGGTTTTGCTTCGCTCTGCGGAGGACAGTAATGGTTACCTCGGCGTGTTAGTTTCAGTTGTGCTATGTTTGGATAGGATATGTTAGCTTGCGTTAGGCTAGGGTAGCTTAGACTTTTCCTTCGTACGCCACGATGCTGTGGATTATCTGTGGATTCCTGCTCCCTACTGCGCTCCAGTATGTTCTGCTTAACTCTGGGGAGGCTAGTGATAGTGCTCTCGGCACATTAGATTGAGTTATGCTACGTATGACTGTGTTTGGCTAGTTTGGGTAATGTTTGGGTGGCGTTGACATTTCTAATATACACTGCTATTCTCTAGATGTCTGCGCACTACTCTGCCCTAGTGTGTGCTGCTGGGCTTTGGAGAGGCCAGGCACAGTGGCCTTGGCACGTTAGGTTCACTGACTTCGTTTGGTTACGTTATGCTGGCTTTCGTTAGGTATGGATAGCATTGACTTTTCTGCTATTAAATGTGTTTTTATGGATTTCTGCAATCTGCTCTCCTCTAGTATGTTCTGCTTGGCTCTGTGGAGGCCGGCAGTTCTGGTCGCGGCACGATAGGTTCAGTTATGTGCTATTCACTGCTATTCGGTAGATGTCTGCGATCTAATGTGCTCTGATGTGCTCTGCCTAGCCGTGGCGATGACATAAATTATGGTCTAGGTATGTTACGTTTAGATACACTACGTTTGGATAGGTAAGGTGTGTTATGGTTATGCCAGGATGTGTTTGACTTTTGCGCTGTACACCGCAGTGCGGTGAGCTTCTGCGCACTGCTGTGCTCTAGTACATTCTGCTTGACTCTGGGGAGGCGAGCAATAGTGGCATCGGCACGATAGGTTGACCTGCGTCAAGTTTGGCTATGTTAAGTTTGGTGAGGTTAGGACAGGATAGCCTATACGTACGTGCTATACGCAGCTATACACAGATTTCTGCGATCTACTGCGCTCTAATATTATCTGCTTGGATCTGGCGTGGCCAGCAATAGCGGTCACGTCGTGTTATGTTTGGTTATGCTCCATTTGTGTGTGTTACGATTAGCTAGGTTAGGATGGACTTCTTCCACTTTTGTGCTGAATAGTGCTCTTCGGTGGATTTTTGTTATCAACTGTGCTCTACTACAATCTGCTTGGCTATGGGGAAACCAGGAGCAGTGGCCGCGGCACGTTATGTTGAGTTATGCTACGCTCAGCTATGTTAGGTTAGGCCACGTTGGGACATGATATCTTCGACTTTTGTGCTATTCATTGCAATGCGGTGTATTTCCGCGAACAACTGCTCCCTGGTAAATTCGGCTTGAATCTGTGGAGGCCAGAAATGGTGGTCTCGTCCTGTTAGGATAAGTTAGGTTGCGTTTGGTATTGTGACGGTTGGTTATGCTAGGATACGCTACTTTGACCTTTGTGCTGTGCACTACTATTCGGTGGACATCTGCGTTCTAATGTGTTCTAATATGCTCTGCTTGTCTCCACAAAGGCCATCAATAACTGTCGCGGCCCGTTATTGTGAGCCATGCTACGTTTTCTTAGATTAGGTTATGTCAGGTTAGGTTGGGATGCTGTGCCCCTCGTGCTGGATGCACGGGGGCGCTGTGGCAGGTGGCACACTTTCCGCCTGACACAGGTGCAAACCGGACACGGGTGCTTCGTGGAGTACCTGTGTCGTATCGGGCGGGAACGTGACACGTGGTGTGATCACTGCGGGGAAGGGCGGGACACGGCGCAGCACACGCTGGAGGCATGTCCGGCGCGGGCTCGGGGGCGCCGGGTACTGTGGCGCGTGGTGGGTAGGGACCTTTCGCTCTCAGTCGTCGTGGCGCGGATGACGGAGGGCTTAGGTGCGTGGCGTGCGGTGGCCTCTTTCTGCGAGGCGGTTATGCTACAGAAGGAGGCCGCGGAGAGAGCCCGCGAACGTAGCGCGTGCTCCTCGCGCGTGGGACGGCGGAGGCTGCAAGCGCTGCGCCGGAGGGCGGCGCGCGCACTGCCGGATGTGTTATCGCGTTAGACCTCCGCCTTCGCGAGCGACCATGTACCTACGGCCGGGGAGACCGTCACTCTCTCCCGTTGTAACATAGGCCAGGGTGACCACGAACTGACGTGTGGGGGCCCGTCAGTTCGAAAGACCGTGGTCTGGGCGCGCAGCGTCGCGTGATGGTCGCGCGGCGTCCGCATGGTGTGCGTGCGTTGCGGTGCGGTGGTATGCGTGTTGTGTGCGTGTGAGTGTGTGTGTAGGCCTGTAAACGACCCGTATCGCGCGCATTGACATGATCGTTTCGGGTGCGACTACCCGTCGTGCCGGGAGGGAACTGCGGTTGCGTCGCGGGGGAGTCCTGGCAATTGCGTCGCCGCGAAGTCCAGGGCGCACCGAAATGCGAAGGGCTGGACATCGTGGGAGGTTTAGTGGGTAAAAATCCCACATAACCCCGCCCCCTCCCCTAAGGGGACCGGGTATCTTTGAAAGATTTCCCCCACGTGAAAAAAGCTATCTTTGGCTTTTTTGGTCTACACTTCTATTCGGAGGATCACTGCAAACTGCGTTGCTCTACGATAATCTGCTGGACTCTGGAGAGTCGAGCTATAGTGGCCGCGGCACATTACGTTAAGGTTGGCTACGTTTGGTTAGGTTACGTTAGCTTGGATTTGGTCTGGATGGATATGAAATTTGAGCTGTTCTCCGCGATTCTATGGACTTCTGCGCCCTGCTGTCCTCTTGTTAGTTCTGATGGACTCTTTGGATGCCAGCAATTGGTGTCTCGGCACGTAAGGTTGTGTTATGCCGCATTCCGTTAATTTACGTTTGGTGAGCTTAGGAAATGATAGCTTAGACAACTGTGCTATACACCGCTATCCTCCGACATCTGCGCTCTACTGCGTTCTAATATGCAATGCTTGGCTCTTGGGAGGCCAACAATAGTGCTCTCGGCGAGTTAGGCTTTATTAGGCTACGTTTGCATATGAAAGGTTTGGTTATGTTAGGACAGAATATCTCAGATTTTCGTGCCATTCGATGCCATTCCGTGGACCTCTGCGCCATACGGCGCTCCAATATGTTCTGCTTGGCTCTAGAGTGGCCAGTAACAGTGGTCGCGGCAAGTCAGGTTGAGCTCGGTTACGTTTGGTTAGGTTCGGTTGGGTTGTTTGGTTAGGGTTGCCATGACCTTCGTACTATGCACTGTTATTCGGTGGATTCCTGTGATCTACTGTACTCTGCTACTATCTACGTGGTTCAGGGGAGGCCGGGAGCAGTGGTCGCGGCACGTTACGTTGAGAAATGCTGCGTTCAATTAGGTGAGGCTAGGTCAGGTCAGGTTAGGTTATCTTTGTCTTTTGTACTATACATTGCTATTTGGTGGATTTCTGCGCTCTACATTGCTCTACTATACTCTGCTCGGCTCTGGGGTGGCGAGAAATCATGGTCGTGTCATGTCAGGTCGTGTTAGTTTATGTTTGGTTAGGTAGGGTTATGTTAAGTTTGCTTATGGTTGCTACGTCTTTCGTACTGTAAACTGTTATTCGGTGGATTTCTGTGGTCTACCGTGCTCTGCCACATTCCGTTTGGATCAGGGGTGGCGAGGCGCTGTGGTCGCGGCACGTTATGTTGAGCTACGATACGTTCGGTGAAGTTGAGTTTGATCAGGTTGGGTTAGGATATCTTCAAGTTTTGTACTATACACTGCACTTCGGTGAGTTCCTATGTTCTATGTTGCTCTATTATACTCTGTCCGACACTGGGGAGGAGAGCAACAGTAGCTGCGGCACGTTAGGTTGTGTTTTTTTACGATAGGTTATGTTAGGTTGCGCTTGTTTGGATATGCAGGAAACCACTTTCGTGCTACACACTGTTATTCGGTTAATTTCTGTGACCGACTGTGCTCTACTATTCTGCTTGTCCATGTGGCAGCCAGCAATAGTGGCCACATCATGTTAGGTTGAGTTAGGGAACGTTTGAATATATTACGCTCGGCCGGGTTAGGATACGCTACTCCTACTCGTGCGCTTTTCACTGATATTCGGTGGATTTCTTCGTTCTAATGTGCACTAATATGCTCAGCTTGGGTCTGGGTTGGCCAGAAATATCGATCTCGTCGCGCCATGCTTAGTTACACTACGTTTGGGTAGAATAGGTAAGGCCTGGTTAGGTCAGTGTATGTCCGACCCTTGTGCAATGCATATCCATGCGGTTGATTTCTGCGCTCTGCTGGGCTCTAGTATATTCTACGCTGATCTGGGGAGGCCGCCGATAGTGGTCTCGGCACGTTAGGTTGAGTTATGATACGTTTGGTCCTATTACGTCTGGTGAGGTTAGGATAGGATAGTCTAGACTTTTGAACTGTACACTGCTTTCCGCGGCTTTCCGCGTTATACTGTGCTCTGGAATATTCCGCTCGGATCTGGAGAGGTCAGCAACAGTGATCTCGGCACGTCAGGCTGAGTTAGGCTATGTTCCGCTGTGTTACGTATGGTGAGGTAAGGATATTATAGCTTTGACTTTTGTGCCATACGCTGCTATTCGTCGGATTTCTGAGCTCTACTGTGCTCTGATATGTTCTGCTTGGCTCTGGGGTGGCCAGTAATAGCTGTTCCGTCGTGTTAGTTTCGATTAGGGTCCGTTTAGGTGTGTTACGTTTGGCTAGGTTAGGATGGGCTACTCTGACTTTTGTGCTATATGCTGCTATTCGGCGGATTTCTGCGCTCAACATTGCTCTACTATACTCTGCTCGACTTTGGGGTTTCGAGATGTAGCGATGGCGGAACGTTACGTTGAGTTATGTTACGTTTGGTTAAGTTAGGCTAGGTTATGTTTGGTAAGGTACGCTTCGACTTTCGTGCTGTACCCTTTCATTCGGTGGACTTCTGTGTTACACTCTGCTCTACTACATTCTGCTTGGCCATGCGGAGACCAGGAGTAGTGGCCGCGGCAGGCTATTTTGAGATGTGCTGCGTTCTGTTAGGTTAGGTTAGGCCAGGTTAGACTATGGTATCTACGGCTTTTGTGCTATTCATTGAGATGGAATGGATTTCTGCGCATTACGACGCTGTAGTGCATTCAGCTTGTACATTTGGGGCCAAAAAGAGTGGCCTCGCCATGATATGTTGATTTGTGCTACGTTTGGGTGTGTCACGATTGGTGAGGTTAGCATAGGATAGCTTTGACTTCTGTGCTTTACACTGCCATCCGCGGATACCTGCGCTCTACTGTGTTCCAATATCTTCTGCTTGACTCTGGCGAGGCCAGCAATAGTGGTCTCGCCGCCTTAGGTTTAGTCAGGCTACGTTTCCATAGGGCAAGTGTGGTTATGTTAGGACAGATTATCTTCGACTTTCGTGCCATTCACTGCCATTCGGAGGACTTCTGCGCCCTACTGCGCTCCAATACTACCTGCTTGGCACTGGAGTGGCCAGTAATAGTGGTATCGGCACGTCCGGTTGAGTTATGTTACCTTTCGTTATGGCAGGTTGGGAAGGCATGGTCAGGATTTCTTTCACTTTTGTGCCATACACTGATATTGTGAGTATTCCTGCGCTACTCATTTCTCCGTTATACTCCGCCCGACACTGGGTAGGCGAGCAATAGTGGCCGTGACTCGTTATTTTGAGTTGGTTTATATTTGGTTGGATTAGGTTCGGTTAAGTTCGGTAAGGACAGCTGCGGCTTTCGTGCTATGCACCGTTATTCGGTGTATTTTTGTGATCTACACTGCTCTGCTACATTCTGTTCGGCTATGGGGAGGTCAGGAGCAATAGTCGTTGTACGTTATGCTGTGTTACGCTACGTTCGGTTTGATTAGGCTAGGTCAGGTTATGCTAGGATATGAACGTCGATTGTGCTATTCACGGCATTGCGGTGTATTTCTGCGCTGCAATGTGCTTTCGAGCATTCGGCTTGTCTCTGCGGTGGCGAGGAATGGTGGTCTCGTCATGTTGGGTTCAGTTATACTACGCTTGGACATGTCACGTTTGGCTAGATTAGGATAGGCTACACTGACTTCTGTGCTTTACACTGCTATCCGGTGGACTCCTGTGACCTACTGTGCTCTGCTGCAATCTGCTTTGTTATTGGGAGGCCAGCAGCCATGCTCGCAGCTCGCCATGATGGGCTATTTTGCGTTCGACTAGGCTCGGCTTTGCCAGGATTGGGTAGGATATCTACGGCTTTTGTATTATTCACTGCATTGCGGTTGATTTCTGCGCCGTAAGGTGCTCTAGTACATTCTGCTTGTCTCTGTGGAGGGCAGCAATGGTGGGCTCGTCATGGTAGGTTGAGTTAGGCTACATTTGGATTTGATGGGTTTGACTTAGTTAGGATATGCGACTTCGACTTTTGTGCTGTACACTGCAATGAGGTTGATTTGTGCGATCTGCTGTGTTCTAGCGTTTTCTGCTATGGCCCGTGGATGCCAGCAATATTACTCGCCGCAGGTTAGGTCGAGTTAGCTTACATTTGGTTAGGTTAGGTTAGGTTAGGTTAACCTCGGCCAGGTAATTTAGACTTTCGTGCTGTACACTGCTATTCGGTGTATCCCTGCACTGTACTGTGCTCTACTAAATTATGCTTAGCCGTCGGAATCCCAGCAATATTGGTCTCGGCACGTTAGGTTGAGTTAGGCAACGTTTGGTTAGTTTAGGTTGGACTATGTTCGGTAACGGTAGCTTTGACTTTCGTGCTATACAATGTTATCCGGTGTATTTCTGCGATCTACTGTGCTCTACCGTATTCCGCTTGGCTATAGAGGGCCGGGAGCAGTGTTCGCTGCAAATTATGTTGAGATATGCTACGTTCGGTTTGGTTAGGTTAGGACAGGTCGTGCTCGCGTGTCTACTGCTTCTGCACTCTTCACAGCAATGTGGTGGATTTCTAAGCTCAACTGTGCTCTGGTACCGTCTGCCTGTCTCTGTTGAGGCCAGCAATAGCGGCCCCGTCGTATTAGCTTGTGTTAGGCTCAGATTGGGTGCGTTGCATTTGGTTAGGTTAGGATATGCTACTTTGACTTTTGCGCTATACACTGTTGTTCGGTGGATATCTACGCTCTAATGTGCTCTAATATGCCCCGCTGGCTCTGTGGTGGCCAGTGATAGTGGGCTCGGCACGTTAGGGTGAGTAGGGTTACATTTCTTTACGTTACGTTACGTAGGCTCGGTTAGGATTTCTTTGACTTTTGTGCTATAGACCGCTATTTCGTGGATTTCTGCGCTCTGCGATACTCAACTATACACAGATATACTCTGCGGAGGCGAGCAATTGTGGTCGTGGCACGTCGGCTTTTGTCATGTTACTTATATTTGGGTTAGGCTAGAATTAGCCTGGTCAGAATGCTTATGACTTTCGCGCTGTACACTGTTATTCTGAGTACATCTGTAGTCTACTGCGTCCTAATACATTCTGCTGCGATCTGGGAAGGTCAGTATCTGTAGTATCGTCTGATTTCGTTGAGCAAGGCTACGTATCCGTATGTCACGTTTGGCTGGGTTAGGGCAGGCTACATTTACTTTCGCGCTTTAGACCCCTTCCAGCGAATTCCTGCGTTCTATTGTGCCCTACTAGACTCTGCTATGCTCTGTAGAGGCCAGGCGCAGTTGTCGCGGCACGTCATGTTGGGTTATGCAGCGCTAGGTTAGGTTATGTTTGGTCTGGTTATGTTGGGATACCTTCGGCTACTTTGCTGCTCGCTGCAATGCGGCGGATTTATGCACTCTACTGTGCAGCCATGCTCGCAGCTCGCCATGATGGGGTATTTTGCGTTCGACTAGGCTCGGCTTTGCCAGGATTGGGTAGGATATCTACGGCTTTTGTATTATTCACTGCATTGCGGTTGATTTCTGCGCCGTAAGGTACTCTAGTACATTCTGCTTGTCTCTGTGGAGGGCAGCAATAGTGGGCTCGTCATGGTAGGTTGAGTTAGGCTACATTTGGATTTGATGGGTTTGACTTAGTTAGGAGGCAGTGGTCGCAGCACGTCACGTTCGGCTATGCAGCGTTTGGTTAGGTTACATTTTGTCAGGTTATGCTTGAATGTCTTCGCCTTTTTCGCTGATCGCTGCAATGCGGTGGATTTCTGCGATATACTGTGCTCTGGTACGTTCTGCTTGTCTCTGTTGAGGCCAGCAAAAGCGGTCCCGCCGTGTTAGGTTGGGTTAGGCTCCATTTGGGTGTGTTACGTTTGATTAAATAAGGACAAAGTATTTCAGGCTTGCGTGCCATTCACTAGTATTCGATGGATTTCTGCGCCCCGCTGCGCTCCAATATTTTCCACTTGTCCTTGGAGGGCCAGCAATAGTGGTCTCGGCTCGTTGGGTTATGTTATGTCACTTACGGTTAGGTTAGGTTAGGTCAGATTATTTTGGTATATCTTCGACTTTCGTGCCATTCACTGCAGCGCGGTGCATTTCTGCGCCCTAATGTGATCCAGTACATGTAGCTTGTCTTTGTGGAGGCCAGCAATAGCGGTTGCGTCACGTTACGTTGGGTTAGAGTACGTTTGGTTAAGTTTGGTTAGGTCAGGTTTGGTTACGGTGTCTTCGACTTTTGTGCTATACGCTGTTATTCTGTGGATTTCGGCGCACAACATTGCTCTGCTATACTCTGCTCATCTAAGGGGAGGTGAGTAGTAGTGTTCGTGACACGCTACGCTGAGTTACGTTACGTACGGTATATTTAGGTTTGGTTATGCTTGGTCAGGGAAGCCTTGAATTTCCTGCTATACCCTGATGTTCGGTGGCTTTCCGTGATCTACTCTGCTCTATCACATTCTGCAAGGCTATGGGGAGGCCAGTAGCAGCGGCCGCGGCACGTTATGTCGAGAGATGCTACGTTTGGTTAGGTTAGGTTGGTTTAGGCTATCTTCGACTTCTGAGTTGTTCACCAAAATTCCGTGGATCTCTGCGCACAACTGCTTCCTAGTACATTCCGCTTGTCTCTGTGGAGGCCAGCAGTAGTGTTCTCGTCCTGTTAGTTTGAATTAGGTTACGCTTGGTTACGTTACATTCGGATATGTAGTGATATGCTGCTTTGAATCGCGTGTCTACTGCTTCTGCACTCTTCACAGCAATGTGGTGGATTTCTAAGCTCAACTGTGCTCTGGTACCGTCTGCCTGTCTCTGTTGAGGCCAGCAATAGCGGCCCCGTCGTATTAGCTTGTGTTAGGCTCAGATTGGGTGCGTTGCATTTGGTTAGGTTAGGATATGCTACTTTGACTTTTGCGCTATACACTGTTGTTCGGTGGATATCTACGCTCTAATGTGCTCTAATATGCCCCGCTGGCTCTGTGGTGGCCAGTGATAGTGGGCTCGGCACGTTAGGGTGAGTAGGGTTACATTTCTTTACGTTACGTTACGTAGGCTCGGTTAGGATTTCTTTGACTTTTGTGCTATAGACCGCTATTTCGTGGATTTCTGCGCTCTGCGATACTCAACTATACACAGATATACTCTGCGGAGGCGAGCAATTGTGGTCGTGGCACGTCGGCTTTTGTCATGTTACTTATATTTGGGTTAGGCTAGAATTAGCCTGGTCAGAATGCTTATGACTTTCGCGCTGTACACTGTTATTCTGAGTACATCTGTAGTCTACTGCGTCCTAATACATTCTGCTGCGATCTGGGAAGGTCAGTATCTGTAGTATCGTCTGATTTCGTTGAGCAAGGCTACGTATCCGTATGTCACGTTTGGCTGGGTTAGGGCAGGCTACATTGACTTTCGTGCTTTAGACCCCTTCCAGCGAATTCCTGCGTTCTATTGTGCCCTACTAGACTCTGCTATGCTCTGTAGAGGCCAGGCGCAGTTGTCGCGGCACGTCATGTTGGGTTATGCAGCGCTAGGTTAGGTTATGTTTGGTCTGGTTATGTTGGGATACCTTCGGCTACTTTGCTGCTCGCTGCAATGCGGCGGATTTATGCACTCTACTGTGCTGTAGTGCATTCAGCTCACCTCTGCGGAGTGCAGCAATATTGGTCTCGCTATGTTAGGTTGAGTTATGCTACGATTGAATGTGTTACGTTTGACAAGGTTTGAATAGGCTACTTTGACATTTGTGCTTTACACTGCTTTTCGGCGTATTACTTTGAACTACTGTGCTCTACTTCATTTTGCCATGCTCTGCGGTGGACAGGAGCAGTGGTCGCAGCACGTCACGTTCGGCTATGCAGCGTTTGGTTAGGTTACATTTGGTCAGGTTATGTTTGAATGTCTTCGCCTTTTTCGCTGTTCGCTGCATTCCGGTGGATTTCTGCGATATACTGTCATCTGGTACGTTCTGCTTGTCTCTGTTGAGGCCAGCAAAAGCGGTCCCGCCGTGTTAGGTTGGGCTAGGCTCCATTTGGGTGTGTTACGTTTGATTAAATAAGGACAAAGTATTTCAGGCTTGCGTGCCATTCACTAGTATTCGATGGATTTCTGCGCCCCGCTGCGCTCCAATATTTTCCACTTGTCCTTGGAGGGCCAGCAATAGTGGTCTCGGCTCGTTGGGTTATGTTATGTCACTTACGGTTAGGTTAGGTTAGGTCAGATTATTTTGGTATATCTTCGACTTTCGTGCCATTCACTGCAGCGCGGTGCATTTCTGCGCCCTAATGTGATCCAGTACATGTAGCTTGTCTTTGTGGAGGCCAGCAATAGCGGTTGCGTCACGTTACGTTGGGTTAGACTACGTTTGGTTAAGTTTGGTTAGGCCAGGTTTGGTTACGGTGTCTTCGACTTTTGTGCTATACGCTGTTATTCTGTGGATTTCGGCGCACAACATTGCTCTGCTATACTCTGCTCATCTAAGGGGAGGTGAGTAGTAGTGTTCGTGACACGCTACGCTGAGTTACGTTACGTACGGTATATTTAGGTTTGGTTATGCTTGGTCAGGGAAGCCTTGAATTTCCTGCTATACCCTGATGTTCGGTGGCTTTCCGTGATCTACTCTGCTCTATCACATTCTGCAAGGCTATGGGGAGGCCAGTAGCAGCGGCCGCGGCACGTTATGTCGAGAGATGCTACGTTTGGTTAGGTTAGGTTGGTTTAGGCTATCTTCGACTTCTGAGTTGTTCACCAAAATTCCGTGGATCTCTGCGCACAACTGCTTCCTAGTACATTCCGCTTGTCTCTGTGGAGGCCAGCAGTAGTGTTCTCGTCCTGTTAGTTTGAATTAGGTTACGCTTGGTTACGTTACATTCGGATATGTAGTGATATGCTGCTTTGACCTTTGTGCTATGCACCGCTGTTCGGTGGATTTCTGCGCTCCACTCGGCTCTAGTACATTCTGCTTGTCTTTGTGGAGGACAGCAATAGTTGTCTCGTCATGTTGCGTTTTTTTGGGTTACGTTTGGTTTTGTTACGTTTGGCAAGGTCAGAATAGGCTACTTCGACTTTTGGGATATACACTGCTATTCCGCGGATCTCTACGCTCTAATGTGCTCTAATATACTCTGCTTGGCTCTGGGGCGGCCAGCGATAGAGGTCCCACCACGTTATGTCGAGTCGGGTTGCATTTCGTTAGGATAGGTTAGGAAGGCTCGGTTAGGGTATCCTTGACTTTGTGCTGTAGCCTGGAATTCGGTGGATATCTGCGCTCCACATTGCTCTACTATACTTATATCTACTCTGAGGAGCCAAGCAGTAGTGGTCGTGGCACGTCAGGTTGTGTTATATTACGTGGGGTTAGGTTAGGCTGGGCTATGTACGTTCAGGATAGCTTTGACCATCGAGCTGTACATTGGTATTTGGCATATTTCCATGACCAACCATTCTCTACTATACTCCGCTTGACTCTGGGGGAGAGTAATGGTGGCCGTGGCACGTTAGGTTGTGTTTTATTACGACTGGCTATCTAAGGTTGGGCTATGTACGGTTAGGATAATTCCGACTTGCGTGCTGTACACTGTATTTCGGCGGATTCCTGTGATCTACTGTGCTCTGCTACATTCTGCTTGGCACTGTGTAGGCCAGAAGCAGTGGTCGTGGCAAGTCACGATGGGTTAAGCAGCGTTTGATTAGGTTAGGTTGGGTCAGGTCAGATTAGGGTATCTCCGACTTTTGTGCTTATCACAGCAATGCTGTGGATTTCTGCTCACTTCTGTGATCTAGTACATTCTGCTTGTCTCTGTGGAGGGCAGCAATAATGGCCTCGGCGTATCAGGCTGAGCGCGGCTACGTTTGTATATGTTACGTTTGACTAGGTTAGGATGGGCTACATAGACTTTCGTGCTCTATCCGCTATTCGGAGTATTCCTGTGCTCTAATAAATTATGCTTAGCCCTCGGAATGCCAGCAATATTAATCTCGGCGCGTTAGGTTCAGTTAGGTTTCGTTTGGTCACCAGATGTTGGGTGTGGTTCGGTAACGGCAGCTTTGACTTTCTCGCTATAGACTGTTATTCGGTGCATGTCTGTCATCTACTGTGCTCTGCCACATTCTGCTTGGAAATGGGAGGCCAGGAGCAGTGATCACTGCATGTTATGTTGAGATGTGTTGCGTTCGGTTTGGTTAGGTTAGATCAGGTTATGTTATGGTATACTCAAGTTTCGTGCTGTACACTGCTTTTGGGTGGATTCCTATACTATACGTTGCCCTATTATACTTTGCTCGACCCTGGAGAGGCGAGCAATAATGGCCACGGCTCAGTAGGTTAAGTTACGTTAAGATTGGTAAGGTTAGGCTTGGCTATATTTCGTCAGGGTAGCTTGGACTTTCGTGCCATACACAGTTATCCGGCGGGTTTCTGTGATTAACTGTGCTCTACCGAATTCTGCTTGGCTTTATGAACTCCAGGATCAGCGTTCGTGGCGCCTTATTTTGTGATATGCTACGTTTCCTTATGTTAGGGTAGGACAGGTTAGGTAACGATATCTACGGCAATTGTGCTATTAACAGAATTGCGCTGGATGTCTACGCACTACTGTGCTCTACTGCATTTTGCTTGCGTATGTTGACGCCAGCAATAGGGTTTCGACATGTTAGCTTGTGTTGTGTTACGGTTGGATATGTTCCGATCGGTGAGGATAGGATAGGACATTTTGGACTTTTGAGCTATACACTGCTATCCGCGAATAACTGCGCTCTACTGTGTTATAATATTTTCTGCTTCGCTGTGGCGATGCTAGCAATAGTGATATCGGCACGGTAGGTTCTGCTAGGTTAGGTTTGGTCATGTCACTATTGGTCAGGTTAAGAGGTTATAGCATTGTCTTTAATGCTGTGGTATGCTATTAGGTGGTTTCCTGCGCCATACAGGGCACTAAAATTTTCAGCTTGCATTTGGGAAGGCCAGCAATAGTGATCTCGTCGCGTTATGTTGAGTCATGTTAGGTTTGGTTAGGTTAGGTTAGGCTAAGTTTGATTAGGATAGCTCCAACTTTTTTGCTGTAGACAGCTCGTCGATGAATTTCTACGCTCCACTGTGCTCTAGTATGTCCTGCTTGTCTCTGTGGAGGGCAGCAATAGCGGGGTCGGCACGTTAGAATGAGTCAGGCTACGTTTGGTTACATTCTGATGGTTAGGGTAAGGCTTAGGTTACTCTGCCCTTTCGGATATACACTGCGATTCTATGGATTTCTGCGTTCTACTCTCCACTAATGTGTTCTGCTTGACATTGGGGAGGCAAGCAATGGTGGTCGCCGGACGTCACGTTGAGTTAGGCTACGTTTGGTCATGTTACGATTGGCTAGGTTTGGAGGGGACAGCTTTGTATTTAATACTGAAGACCGCTATTAGGCGGATTTCTGCGCCCTACAGTGCTCTAATGTTTTCAGCTTGGGCCTGGGAAGGCCACAAATAGTGATCTCGCCTCGCTATGTTGAGACAGGTTACTTTCGGTTAGGTAGCGCTATGGTAACTTTGACTAGGATAGATTTAACTTTCGTGTTGTAGACCGCTATTCGATGTATATTCGATCTCTGCTGTCCTCCAGTATGACCTGCTTGGCTCTGGAGAGAGCAGCAGTAGCGGTTTCGGCACGTTAATTTGTGTTAGGATACGTTTTGACATGTTCTGTTGGTATGGGATAGTTCTGGGTTGCTTTGACTCTTCTGACATACACGGCGATTCTATGGATGTCTGGTTTCTACTCCCCACTAATGTGCCCTGCTTAACTCTGGGCGCCAGCAGTAGCGGTGGCTGCGCGTTAGGCTGTGTTATGAAACGTTTGCCTACGCTGAGACTGTTTAGGGTAGGAGAGGATGGCTCTGGTTGTAGTGCTAGGGTCTGCTGTTAGGCGGATTCCTGAGCCCTACTCTGCTCTAATGTCTTCAGCTTGGCTCTGGCATGGCCAGCAATAGTGGTCGCGGCACGCTAGGCTGTGATATGTTACGGTCGGCTTGGCTAGGTTAAGACAGCATTGTCTTTTGTGCTTCACACTCCTGCTCGGCCGGTATTTGTGCACTGCATTGCTCTACCAGCGTCTGCTTGAATCTGCGCAGGCCAGCAACAGCGGCCGTGACACGTTTGGCTGAGATAGGTCAAGTTTGGTTATGTTAGGTTAGGTAAAACTTGGTTAGGATTGCTATGACCTTTGCGCTACATACTGCTCTTCGGTCTATGTCTGCGATATGCATTGTCGTGCCAGCATCTGCTTGCCTCCGGAGAGGCCTGCGATGGTGGCCGTGGCACGTTAGATGCAGTTAGTCTACGTTCCGTCAGGATACGTTTGTCCGTGTTAGGTTTGGGTAGCTTTGACTTTTGTGGTATACACTGTGATACGTTGAATTTCTGCGCTCTACTGCGCTCTATTGTATCCTGCTTTGTTATGGGGATGCCAGCAGTATTGGTCTCGACCCGTTAAGTCGAGTTATGTTACGCTTGGTTGCCTTACGCTCGTTTGAGTTAGGTTTGGATAGATTTGATTTTCGCGGCGTACGTTGCTGTTCGGTGGATTTCTTCTCGCTACTGTACTATAGTATGTTTTGCATGGCTCTGTGGAAGGCAGTAATAGTGGCCTCGGCGCGATAGGTTGAGATAGTAAACGTTTGGTTTGGTTATGTTAGCTTCTATTAGGTTCGGATAGCTTCGAGCTTTCTGCTGTAAACTCCGATTCCGTAGACATCTGCACTCTATTCTCCTCTATCATGCTCTGCTCAGCAATACTTGTCGCGGAGCGTTATCTTCGGATATGTTACGTTTGGGTAGGTTGCATTTGGTTGGGGTTGGTCAGGATAACTTTGAAGTATGTGCTCTACGCGAATATACTATGGACTTGTGTGCTCTTCTGTGCTCTAGTGTATCCTGCCTGGCTCTGGGAAGGCCAGCAGTCTCGGTATCGTCACGTTGGTCTGAGCTATGTTGCGTTTGGTTATGTGACGTTTGGTTAGGCTAGGAGAGGGTAGCTTTGACTTTTGTGCAATACACGGCTATTCTTTGGAGTTCTGCGCTCTACTGTGATCTAATTTTCCTATCTTTGCTCTGGGAATCCCAGAAATGGTGGTCACGGCTCGTTAAGTTGGTATAGGATACATTTGGTTGGGCTATCGCAGCCATGGTAGTGATTGGATGGCTTCAACTTTTCTGCTATACAATTAAATTCGGTGGATTTTTGCGCTCTACTCTTCTCTTGTATGCTCTGATTGGCGCGGTGGAGGCCAGTAATGGTGGTCTCGGCACGTTAGTTTGTGATATGCTGCATGCGGTTTGGTTACGCTTGGTTAGGTCATGAATGGATATCTTTGACTTTTGCGCTATACACTGCTATTCGGTGGATTTCTGCGCTCTACTGCGATCTTATGCTCCCTGCGTTGATCTGGGAATGGTTGAAGTGGTGGCAGCGGCGCTTTGGGATGAGTTATGCTCCGCTTGGTTAGGAGAGGCTTATTTGGGTTTGGTTTGGATATGCTTGACATTCGTGGTATACACTGCCATTCTATGGACCTCTGCTCTCTGCTCACCCCTAAGATACCCTGCTTGGCAATGGGGAGGCCAGCAATTTTGGGCTAGGTACGCTAGGTTGGGATTGGTTACGTTTGATTAGGCCATGTTAGGCCAGGTTATGTCAGGATAACCCTTACTTTTTTGCATTACATCGCTATTCGTACCTTTCCAGCATCCTACTTTGCTCTGCTATAATCTGCATAGCCCTCGTGAGGTCAGCAATGCCATTCGGGGCACATCAGGCTCTGTTACGTTACATATGCTTATGTTAGGTTTGGTCAGGTTACGATAGGATACCTTTCACTTTCGTACTATAAACCTCTGTTCGGAGGATTTCGACACTCTACATTGCTCTATTGCTCACTGCTCGACACGGGGGGGGGGCAGAAATAGTGTTCTCGGCACATTAGTTGGATATAGGCTACGTTTGATTAGGTAATGATAGTTTGGGATAGGTTTGGATTGCTTTGACCTTTGTGCCACACACTGCAATGCGGTAAATTACTGTGCTCGACTGTGCCGTAGTATATTCTGCTTGGCTCTGGGGAGGCCAGCAAGTGTGGTCTCGGCAAGCTGGATTGAGATAGGGTACGGTTGGTTTGGCTCGGTTAGGATTTGTTTGGATAGGGTAGCTTTGCCATTGTGCTATAGGCTGCTCTTCGGCCGATATCTCTGCACGGCATTGCTCTACTAGCGTCTACTTGAATCTCTGGAGGCCGGCAATAGCGGCCATGGTACGTTTTCCTGACATGGGTCACGTTCGGTTGTGTTAAGTTTGGAAGGTTAGGATAGGATTGTTTAGACTTTTGAGCTTTACGCTCCTATTCGCGGATTTCTGCGAAGTACTGTGGTCTAATATTTCCTGCTTGGGTCCGTGGAGGCCAGCGATAGTGGTCCCGGCACGTTAGGTTGTGTTGGGCTACGTTCAGTTATGTT
>NW_016909084.1:42453-83425 GCF_001483705.2 Eufriesea mexicana
GGGGGGGGGCAGAAATAGTGTTCTCGGCACATTAGTTGGATATAGGCTACGTTTGATTAGGTAATGATAGTTTGGGATAGGTTTGGATTGCTTTGACCTTTGTGCCACACACTGCAATGCGGTAAATTACTGTGCTCGACTGTGCCGTAGTATATTCTGCTTGGCTCTGGGGAGGCCAGCAAGTGTGGTCTCGGCAAGCTGGATTGAGATAGGGTACGGTTGGTTTGGCTCGGTTAGGATTTGTTTGGATAGGGTAGCTTTGCCATTGTGCTATAGGCTGCTCTTCGGCCGATATCTCTGCACGGCATTGCTCTACTAGCGTCTACTTGAATCTCTGGAGGCCGGCAATAGCGGCCATGGTACGTTTTCCTGACATGGGTCACGTTCGGTTGTGTTAAGTTTGGAAGGTTAGGATAGGATTGTTTAGACTTTTGAGCTTTACGCTCCTATTCGCGGATTTCTGCGAAGTACTGTGGTCTAATATTTCCTGCTTGGGTCCGTGGAGGCCAGCGATAGTGGTCCCGGCACGTTAGGTTGTGTTGGGCTACGTTCAGTTATGTTTGGACCGGACAGTATAGACTTTGTGCTATAAACTGCTATATATACACTCCAATGTTCTCTGCATGGCTGTGGCAAGGCCGGCAATAGTGGTCTCGGGACAATGGGCTCTTTTATGTTACGTTCGGATAGGTTAGATTATTTCAAGCTCGGTCAGGTTATCTTTGACTTGCGTGCTATTCACTGATATTCGGAGGATCCTGCGCTCGACTGTGCTGTACCATATTTGGCTTGGCCCTGGGCAGGCCAGAAATAGTGGTCGGGGCGCGTTATGTTGAGTTAGGCTACGTTACATTAGGTGATGTTGTGCTATGATTGGCTATGATTGCTTCGACTTTCGTGCTGTACACTATTATTCGGCATGTTCCAGTCATCTACTGCGCTCCACTTCATTCTGTTCGTCTTTGGGGCGGCCAGGAGCAGTGGTCGCGGCACGTTACGATGAGGTATGCTACGCTCGGTAAGGTTAGGTTAGGCCAGGTTAGGCTAGGATACCTTCGACTTTTGTGCTATTCACTACAATGCGGAGTATTTCTGCGTACAACTGCTCCCTAGTAAATTCGGCTTGTATCTGTGGAGGCCAAGAATTGTGGTCTCTTCCTGCTAGGTTGAGTTAGGCTACGTTTGGTCGTGTTACCGTTGGCTATGTTAGAATATGCTACTTTGCCCTTTGTGCTGTACACTTCTATTCGGTGAACTTCTGCGCTCTTATGTGCTCTAATATGCTCTGCTTGGCTCTGTGGAGACCTTCAATAACGGTCGCGGCACGTTATGCCGACTTATGCTACGCTTGGTTAGACTTGGTTGTGACAACTTAGGTCAGGATGTCCTCGACGTTTGTGCTGTACACTGCTACACGGTCGATTTCAGCGCTCTACATTGCTCCACTTTAATATGCCCGACTCTGGGAGGCGAGCAATAGCGACCGCGGCAAGTTAGGTTGAGATAGGTTCCGTTTGGTTAGGTTCGGTCAGGCTAAGTTTGGGTAGGACAGTTTTGACTTTAGTGCTACACACTGTAGTTCGTTGGATTTGTGCGATCAGCTGTGCTGTACTATATTGTGCTAGGCCATGGGAGGCCAGGAGCAGTGGGCGCGGCACGTTGTGCTGAGCTGTACTACATTTGTTTATGTTAGGTTAGGCCTGGTTATGCTGGGATATCTACGGTTTTTATGCTATTCACTGCAGTACGCTGGATTTCGGCGCCCTACTCTGCTCTGATATTCTCTGCTCCAGTCTGGTGTGGCGAGCAATAGTGGCCGTTGCTCGTCATGTTGTCATAGGTTACTTTTGGGTATGTTTTGTTAGGCTAGGTTTGGCAAGTGTAGGTTGAACTTTCGTACTATACACTGTTATTCGGTGGATTTCTGTGCTCTGCTGCGCTCTGGTACATGCTGCCTCTCCTTGAGGAGGACAGCAAAAGTGTTCTCCTCATGTTAGGTTGAGTTGGATTACGTTCGTTTATGTTACGTTTGGCTTGGTTGGGATAGGCTGCTACGTCTTTTGTGTTATACACTGCCATTCCTCCGATCTCTACGCTCTAATGAGCTCTAATATGACCTGCTTGGCTCTGGGGTTGTCAGTGACAGTGGTCTCGGCACGTTGGGTTGAGTAGGGTTACGTTCCTTTAAGTTGGGTTAGGAACGCTCGGTTAAGGTTTCTTTGACTTTTTTGCTATAGCCTGCCATTCGGTGTACTTCTGCGCTATACGTTGCTCTACTATTCTGAGCTCGACTCTGGGAAGGCGAGCAACAGTGGTCGTGGCACGTCAGTTTGTGTTATGTTACGATTGGTTAGGTTTGGCTAGGTTAAATTTGGTTAGAATACCGATGACTTTCGTGCTATATGCTGTTGTCAGGTGGATTCCTGTGCTCTGCTGCGCTCTGGTACATGCTGCCTCTCCTTGTGGAGGACAGCAAAAGTGTTCTCCTCATGTTAGGTTGAGTTGGATTACGTTCGTTTATGTTACGTTTGGCTTGGTTGGGATAGGCTGCTACGTCTTTTGTGTTATACACTGCCATTCCTCCGATCTCTACGCTCTAATGAGCTCTAATATGACCTGCTTGGCTCTGGGGTTGTCAGTGACAGTGGTCTCGGCACGTTGGGTTGAGTAGGGTTACGTTCCTTTAAGTTGGGTTAGGAACGCTCGGTTAAGGTTTCTTTGACTTTTTTGCTATAGCCTGCCATTCGGTGTACTTCTGCGCTATACGTTGCTCTACTATTCTGAGCTCGACTCTGGGAAGGCGAGCAACAGTGGTCGTGGCACGTCAGTTTGTGTTATGTTACGATTGGTTAGGTTTGGCTAGGTTAAATTTGGTTAGAATACCGATGACTTTCGTGCTATATGCTGTTGTCAGGTGGATTCCTGTGCTCTGCTGCGCTCTGGTACATGCTGCCTCTCCTTGTGGAGGACAGCAAAAGTGTTCTCCTCATGTTAGGTTGAGTTGGATTACGTTCGTTTATGTTACGTTTGGCTTGGTTAGGATAGGCTGCTACGTCTTTTGTGTTATACACTGCCATTCCTCCGATCTCTACGCTCTAATGAGCTCTAATATGACCTGCTTGGCTCTGGGGTTGCCAGTGACAGTGGTCTCGGCACGTTGGGTTGTGTAGGGTTCCGTTCCGTTAAGTTGGGTTAGGAACGCTCGGTTAAGGTTTCTTAGACTTTTTTGCTATAGACTGCCATTCGGTGTACTTCTGCCCTATACGTTGCTCTACTATTTTGAGCTCGACTCTGGGAAGGCGAGCAACAGTGGTCGTGCCACGTCAGTTTGTGTTATGTTACGTTTGGTTAGGTTTGGCTAGGTTAAATTTGGTTAGAATACCGATGACTTTCGTGCTATATGCTGTTGTCAGGTGGATTCCTCTGATCTACTGTGATCTATTACATTATGCTCGGCTAAGTGTGGCCAGGGGTAGTGGTCGCGGCACGTTACGTTGTGCTATTCTACGGTAGGTTAGGTTAGGGTAAGCCAGGTTTGGTCAGGTTATCTTCGACTTTTGTGCTATTCACAGCAATGCCGTTGATTTATGCGCACTACAGTGTTCTAGTGCATTCTGCTTGTCTGTGTGAAGGTTAACAGTAGCGGTCTCATCATCTTACGTTGAGCTAGGCTACCATTGCGTATGTCACGTTTGGTTAGGTTAAGGTAGCTTTAGATTTCGTGCTGTGCACTGTTATTCGGCCTATTTCTGTGATCTACTTTGCTCCACTACTTTCTGCATAGGTATAGGGAGGCAAGGCGTAGCGGTAGCGGCACGTTGCGTTGAGATATCCTACGCTTGGTTTGGTTAGGTTAGGTCAGATTTGCTCAGGATACCTTCGACTCTTGTGCTGTTCGCAGCAAGGCGGATGATTTCAACGCACTACTGTGCCCTAGTACATTCTGCTTGTATCTGTGGACGGAAGCATTAGTGGTCTCGTCATGATGGGTTGTGTTAGGCTACGTTTGGATATGTTAAGTTTGGCTAGGTTATGGAAGGCTGCTTCGTCTTTTGCGCTATACGCAGCTATTCGTTGGGCTTCTACGCTATAATATGCATAATATGCTCGGCTTGGCTCTGGGGTGGCCAATAACCGTGGACTCGGCACGTTAGTTTGAGTAAGGTTATGCCACGTTGGATTAGGTTAGGAAGGCTCGGTTAGGGTTTCTTTGACTTTTGTGCTTTAAACTGCTATTGGGTGCATTCATGCGCTCTACGTTGCTCTGCTGTGCTCTGCTAGAATCTGGGATGAGGAGTCATGGTGGTCGTAGCGCGTCAGGTTTTGTTAGGTTACGTTAGGCTAGGCAAGGCTAAGTTTAGTTTGGTATGGATTGCTCTGGCATTCGTACTCTATGCTGTTATTCGGTGGATTCCCGGGATCTACGGCGCTCTGCTACATTCTACTTTCATAAAGGGACTCAGCAGCAGTGGTCGCGGCACGTTATATTGGGTTATGCTACGTGTGGTTAGGTTAGGTTAGGACAGGTTATGTCACGATATCTACGGATTTGTGCTATTCACTGTCATGCGCTATATTTCTGCACTCTAATGTGCTCTAATATGCTCCGCATGGAGCTGGATAGGCCAGCAATATTGGTCTCGCCACGATATGTTGTGTTACACCACGTTTGGATAGGTTTGGTTGGGTCAAGTTAGGTCAGGATATGTTTGGCCTTTGTGCTATACACTGCAATGCGATGTATTTCTGCGCTCTGCTCTGCTCTAGTATACTCTGCTCGGCTCCCGGGATACCAGCTATAGCCTTCTCGGCACGTTAGGTTGAACTATGCTACGTTCGGTTATGTTACGAATGGTGAGGTTAGGATGAGATGGTATAGACTTTTGTGCTATACACAGCTATCCGCGGATTTCTGCGCTCTACTGCGCTCTTGTATATTCTGCTTGGCTCTGGGGAAGGCAGCAATAGCTGTCTCGGCACTTTGGTTAGGGTTAGGCTATGTTAGGATATGTTCTGTTTGTCTGGATAGGGTTTGGGTTGCTTCGACTTTCCTGATATACCCTTCGATTCTATGGATTTCTGCTTCCTACTCTGCACGAATGTGTTCTGCCTGGCTCTGTGGAGGCCGGCAGTAGTGGTCGCAGCACGTTAGGTTCAGTTAGGTTACGTTTGGTTATGTCACCGTTGGTTACGTTAGGAAAGGAGAGGTTTGACTTTATTGTCATAGTCTGCTATTAGGTGGATTTCTGCACCCTACTGTACTCTAATATTCTCAGCTTTGCTCCGGCAATGCCAGCAAGAGTGGTCTTGGTACATTATGATGGGTCAGGCAACGTTCGGTTAGGTTGACCTCGGGTAAGTTTAATAAGGGTAGCTTCAACGATTGTGCTGTACACAGCTTTCGGTGGATTTCTGCGTTCTGCACTCTTCTAGCATGTTCCGGTTGACTGTGTGGAGACCAGCGATAGTGGTTACAACACGTTAGGTTGAGTTGGCTTACGTTTGGTCATGTTACGGTCGGTTAGGTTAGGAGAGGAATGCTTTGACTTTAGTGCTATAGTCTGCTACTAGGAGGATTTCTGATCCCCACCGTGCCTTAATATTTTCAGTTTGCC
This sequence comes from Eufriesea mexicana, assembly GCF_001483705.2. NCBI lineage: Eukaryota > Metazoa > Arthropoda > Insecta > Hymenoptera > Apidae > Eufriesea > Eufriesea mexicana. The sequence goes on from NW_016909084.1 coordinate 48,069, forward strand.
ACTGAGAAGGCCTGGAATAGTGGCCTCGGCACGTTATGTTGTGGCAGGTTACCTACCGTTTGGTTGGTTTAGGCTAAGTTTGGCCAGGACATTTCTAACTTTTGTGCTGTACACAGCTCTTCGGTGGATTTCTGCGCTCTACTGTGTTCCAGTATATTCTGCTTGGCTCTGGCGATGCCAACAGTAATGTTCTCGGCATGTTACGTTGAGCTCAGGTACGATTCCTTATGTTACGTTTGGACAGATTAGGATCGAATAGCTCAGACTTTTGTGCCATACGCTGCTATTCGATGGATTTCTGCCCTCTACTGTACTCTGGTATGGTTCGTTTGGCTCTGTTGCTGCCTATAATAGAACTGCCGGCACGTCAGCTTGAGTTACGTTACGTTCCTTTGGGTTAAGTTATGAGGGCTTGGTTAAGCTTTCTTTGACTCTGGCCTATGCACTGCTATTCGGAAGATGTCCGCGCTCTACATTGCTCCTATATACTCCGCTTGGCTCCCGGCAGACGGGCAATAGAGTTCTTTGCACGTTAGGTTGAGTTAGCTTACGTTTGGCTGGGAAACGTTGGGCTATCTTTGGTTAGGATGACTTTGTCTTTCGTGTTGTACACTCCTTTTCGTCGATTTCTGTGATCTGCAGCGCTCTACTATATTCCGCCTTGTTCCGTGGATGCCAGCAGCTGTTGACGCCTCACGCTATTTTGAGCTATGCTTAGTTCGGTTGGGTTGGGTTAGGCCAGGTTACTTCAGGGTATCTTCGTCTTTTGCGCAATACACTGCTAATCGGTGGATTTCTGCGCCCAACACTGCTCTACTACACTCCGCTCGACACGGGTGAGTCGAGCAATAGTGGTCCAGGCACGTTACGTTGAGTTATGTTACGTTTGATTACGTTTGGTTAGGGTAAGTTTGGCTAGGACAGTTTTGACTCTCGTGCCATACACTGTCACTCGGTGGAATTCTGTGATCTACATTCTCCCTTGCTCTGGGCAGGCCAGGAGCAGTGGTCGCGGCACCTTGCGTTGAGCTGTACTGCGCTCTGTTAGTTTATGTTAGGTCAGGTTATGTTAGGATATCTTCGACTCTTGTGTTATTCACAGCAATGCGGTTGGTTTCTGCACACTACTCTGCTGTAGTACATTCTGCTTGTCTCTGTGGAGGAGAGCAGTAGTGGTCTCGTCATGTTAGGTTGAGCTGGGCTACGTTTGGGTATGCCACGTATGGCTAGGTTAGGATAAGCTTCTTTGACTTTTGTGCTTTACACTGCTCTTCGGCGTATTGCTGTGACCTATTGTGCTCTACTGCATTCCGCTTTGCTCTAAGCAGGACAGGAGCAGTGTTCGCGGCACGTCATTTTGTGTTATGCAGCATTAGGTTAGGTTAGATTCGGTCAGGTTGGGTTAGGGTACCTACTCCTTTTGTGCTATTCACTGCATTGTGGTGGATTTCTGCGCTCAACTGTGCTCCAGTACATTCTGCTCGTCTCTGTGGAGGGCAGCAATAGTGGTCACGGTGCGTTAGGTTGGGTTATGTTACGTCTGGATATGTTAAGGGTGGATATATTTGGATAGGGAAGCTTTGACTTTTGTGCTATGTACAGATACTCAGTGGATTTCTGCGCTCTACTGCGCTCCATTATTATCTGCATGGCTATCGGGAGGCCAGCGATAGGGGCTTCGGCATGTGAGGATGTGATAGGCTTCGTTTGGTCATGTTATATTAGGTCAGGTTTGGATAGTAAACCTTCGACTTCTGTGCTATTCACTGCAATGCGGTCAGTTTCTACGCGCTACTGTGCTCGAGTACAATCTGCTTGTCTTTATGGAGGCCAGACATAGTTGTCTCATCTTGTTAGGTTGAGTCAGTTTGCCTTCGGTTTTGTTACGTTCGGCTTTGTTAGGACGCAGTACTATTTCTTTGGTGCTATACACAGCTATGCGGTAGGCTTCTGCTCTATAATGTGCTCTAATATGCTCTGCCTCGGTCTAGGGTGTCCAGTAATAGCGGTCTCGGCACGTTAGGTTGAGTCAGGTTAGGTTTCGTTAGGTTAGGTTTGGAAGGGTCGGTCAGGGTATCCTTGGCTTTCGTGCTATAAACTGCTATTCGGAGGACACCTGCGTTTTACATTGCTCTACTATACTCTGCTCGGTTCCGGGGGGGTGGGGTGGAGCAATAGTGGTTGTGGCACGTCAGGTTGTGTTAGGGTATGCTTGTTTTGGGTGGGCTAGGTTAAGTTTCGTCAGCATGACTTTGACTTTCGTACAGTACACTGCTTTTCGGTGGATTTATGCGATCTACAGTGCTGTACTATATTCTGCTTGACTCCGGAGTGCCAGCAGCAGTGCTCGCGGCACGTTATGTTTAGATACACTACGTTTGGTAGGTAAGGTATGATCTGCTTATGTCACGGCATGTTCGACTGTTGCGCTATACACAGCATTGCGGTGGATTTCTGCGCCCTACTGTGCTCTTGCATATTCTGCTTGACTATGTGGTGGCCAGCTATAGTGGTCTCGGCACGTTAGGTTGAGCTACGCCACGTTTGGTTGTGTTACACCTGTTGGGTATAGGATAGGATAGTTTACACATCTGCGCTATACACTGTTATCGACCGATTACTGAGCTTTACTGCGCTCTATTGTCATCTGCTTGGCTCTGAGAGGGCCAGCGATAGTGGTCGCGGTACGCCAGGTTTAGCTATTCTACGTCCGGTTGGGTTAGGGTAGGCCTTGTTAAGTTGGGATACCTTTGACTTTCATGCTATACACTGCTAGCAGGTGAATTTATGTTATCCACTCTACTCTACAACATTATGCTTGCCTCTGGGGAGGCCAGGAGTAACGGTCGCGGCACGTTAGGTTGAGTAGGGTTACGTTCCGTTTGGTTAGGTTAGGAAGGCTAGGTTGGGATTTCTCCGACTTTTGTGCTGTAGACTGCTATTCGGTGGATTTCTGCGCCCTACATTGCTCTGCTATAACCGGCTCGACCCTGTGGTCGCCAGCAATAGTGGTTCCGATACGATAGGTTGAGATATGTGATGTTCGGTTAGGCTAGCTTTGGTTAGGTTGGTTAAGATGGCTATGACTTTAGGCTATACACTGCTATTCGGCGTATATCTGGACTCTAATGAGCTCTAATATGTTCTGCACGGCAATGGGGTTGCCAAAAATGGTGGTATTGGCATGGTATGCTTTGTTAGTCTACGTTTGGCTAGGTTAGGTTAGGTCGCGTTATGTTGTGATATATTTGACTTTTCCGCTGTACGCTGCTATTTGGCAACACCTTGAGACCTACGGTGCCCTAGTATATGCTGCTTAGCTGAGCTGTTTACAGCAACAGTGGTCTCGGCACGTTAGTTTATGTTAGGTAGCGTTCGGTTGTATTGCGTTTGGACGTTATTAGGATAACGTAGCAGTGAAGTTTATGCCATATACTGCTATTCGGCGTATTTTTGCGCTCTGTATTGCTCTACCAAACTCTGCTCGACTCTGGGGTGTCTAGTGATAGTTCTCTCGTCACGTTATGTTGAGTTAAGCTACGTTTGGTTTGGTTACGTTTGTTTGTGTTAGGTCAGGGTAGCTTCGACTTTTGTGGTATTCACTGTTATTCTGTGAGCTTCTACACTCCACTGTGCTCTACTGCATTCTGCTTGGCCATGGGGCGTCTAGCAATCGTAGTCGCGGCTCGTATTTTTAGTTAGGCTACGTTTGGTTAAATTGTGTTGGCTACGGTTAAGCATGGATAGCTCCGACTTTTCTGCCCTACACTGCGACACTATGTAACCCTGCTCTCTACTCTCCTCTAGCATGCCCCGCTTGGCTGTGGGGAGGCAAGTAATAGTGGTCGCTTCACGTTAAGTTCAGTTACATAACGTTCGGTTACGTTAGAATTGGACGCGTTAGGTTGCGATATAACCGATTTTTGTGCTATATGCTTCTATATGGTGTCTCTCTGCCCTCTATAGTGCCATAGTATAATCTGCTTGTTTCAGGGTATTCCAGCAACAGTGGTCCCGGCACGTTAGCTTCATTTAAGCCACGTCTGGTTATATTACGTTTGGTCCTGTTAGGAATCGATAGCATTGACTTCTGTGATATATACAAATATTCGGTCGGCTTCTGCGCTATACTGTGCTACGACATGCTCAGCTTGTCTCTGGGCGGGCCAGCATTCGTGGCATCGTCACGTTACCCTGAGTCAGGCTACCTATGGTTTGGTTAGGTTAGGTAAGGTTAGGTCAGGTTACGATATCTTCGACTTTTGTGCTGTACAATGCAATGTGGCAGATATCGGCGCCCTACTGTCTTCTAGTATGCTATGCATGTCTCTGAGGAGGCCAGCAATAGTGGTCTCGGCACCATAGGCTTATTTACGCTTCGCTTGACTGTGCTTGGTTAGGTCAGGTTTGGTTAGGCCATATTTGACTATTATGCTATACGCTGCTATTTTGTGGCCCTATGCGCTCTACTGTGCTCCAGTATATCCTGCCCGGTTTTGGGGTGTCCAGCAATAGTGGTCTCGGTACGTGAGGTTAAGTTGTGGTACGTTTGATTATACTTCGTCTGTATATTTTAGGAGAGAATATCTTTGACTTTTGTGCTACACACTGCTATTCGGAGGATTTCTGCCCTCGACTGTGCTCTTACATGCTCTACTTGGCTCTGTGGTTGTCAGCAATGGTGGTCTCGGCACCATAGGTAGAGCTACACTACGTTTGGCTTGTCTACGTTGCTTCGCGTCAGATTAGGGTGTGTTTGACTTTCATGGCATAGACTGCTATTCGGTGGATTTCTGCGCTCTGCTGTGCCCTACTATACTTGGCTCGACTCTGGGCAGGCCAGTAATAGTGGTCCCGGCACGTTAACTTTATTTAGGCTACGTTTGGCTATGTTACGTTTGGTACGGTTAGGAAAGTGTAGCATTGACTTTTGTGCTATATACATCTACTCGGTGGAATTCCGCGCTATAGTGGGCTCTAATACGCTCTGCCTGGCTCTTGGGAGGCCAGCAAAGGTCGTGTCGTCATGTTAGGTTCAGTTAGGTTCAGTTTGGTTAGACTATGTTTGCTTGTGGAAGGTCAGGATAGCACTGTATTTCGTGGTATATACCGTTATTCTGTGGACTTCTGCTCTCTTCGTAGCTCTACTATACTCTACTCAACTCTGGGGCGGCAAACAATATCTGCCGCGGCATGATATGCTGTGTTTGGTTAGGTTAGGTTAGGTTAGAATATGTTCGGGAAATGTGGCTCTGACTTTTGTGCCGCACACTGCAATGCGGTGGATTTCTGAGCTCTGCATTGTTCTACTATGATCTGCTCGGCTCTCGGGAGGCCAGCAATAGCGGTCGCCCACGTTAAGTTGAGTTATATTACGTTTGGTTAGGTTAGGATACACTGTGTTAGATTAGGATTGCTTCGACCTTTGTGCTTCGCACTGCTATCCTATGGACATCTGCGCACTCCTGTGCGCTGTCGCAATCCGTTTGAAGGTGTGGGCGCCAGGAATCGTGCTCTCGGCGCGTTAGGTTCAGTTATGATACCTTTCGTTAGGATAGGTTTGCTTGGGCTTGGTTGGAATAGATGTGACCTTTGTGCTAAACACTGCTATACCGGCGACATCAGCCCCCTTGGTTGCTGCGCTATAATCTGCCTAGTCCTCGTGTGACCAGCGATAGCGGTCGTGGAACGTCAGTATGTGTTACGTTACGTCTGCTTATGCTACGTTCTGGTAGGTTAGGATAGGGTAGCTTTGACTTTTGCGAGAAACACCGATTTCTGCGCTCTACTGTGCTCTAGTATGCTCTGCTTGGCGCTGGGGATGCCACCAGTACTGTTGTCAGCACGTTAGTTTGAGTTAGTCTTCGTATGGCTAGGCTAGGTTAGGCCTGGTTTTGTTTGGATGGCTTTAACTCTTGCGCTATACACTCCTATTTGGTCGATATCTGTGCACTGCACTGCTCTAATAGCATCTGCTTGAATTTGGGGAGGCCAGCAATAGCCGTCATGGCTCTTTCGATTTGGACGTGTTGCGTTTGGTTATGTTCCGTTAGTTTGGGTTTGGTCAGGATGGCTATGACTTTCATCGTGTACACGATTGTTCAGTGCATTTCTGCGCTCTACGGCGCTGTGGCATTTCTGTTTGGCCATGGTGTGTCCAGCAATAGTGGTCGCAGCTCGTTGCGTTGAGCTATGCTACGTTTGCTGGTGTCACGTTTGGTTAGGTTAGGAGAGGACAGCTTTGACTTCTGTGTTATACAATACTATTCGATGGACTTCTGCGCTCTACCTTGATCTAATACGCCCTTCTTGTTCATGGGCATGCCAGCAACAGTATTCCCGGCACGTTATTTAGAGGTATGTTACGTTTGGTTATACCAGGTTTGGATATGTTTGGTTAGGGTAGCTTTGACTTTTGGGCTATGCACTGGCATTCGGAATCTAGCGTTCCACAATCCATTTCAGCGTTCTACATTGTTCTGCTATACACTAGTTAGCTCTCGTGAGGCCGGCAATAGCGGTCGTAGCACGTTACGTTGTGTTACGGTGCATCCGCCTATGTCACGATCGGTTAGGCCAGGTTAGGATATCTTTGACATTCGTGTTATACACTGTCATTCTATGGACAGCTGAGCTATGCCCTTCACTAATATGCCCTGCTTGGCGGTGGGGAGGCCGGCATTATTGATGTCGGCTCGTCAGTCTGAGTTATGTTGCGTTTGGTTATGTTACGTTTGGTTACGTGAGGACAGGACAGATGAGACTCTTGTACTACACATTGTTTGTCGGTGGATTTCTGCGCTCTGCTGTGCTCTAATATGCTCTGCTTGGCTTGGGGTGGACATCAACTCTGGTCGTTTCACGTTTGGTTCAGCCATGCTACATTTGGTTTGCTTGGGTTAGGTTAATTTCGGTGTGGATTGCTTTGACTTTTATGCTATAAACTGCTATGCGGTGTATTTCGACGCTCTACTGAGCTTTAGTACATTTGGCTTGCCTATGTGGAGGCCTGGAGTTTTGCTCTCGGCATGTTAGGCTCTGTTATGTTGCGACAGGTTATGTTACGTTTGGCTATGTTACGATAGGGTGTCTTAGGCTTTTGTGCTATTCACTGTACTTCGGCGGATTCCTGCGATATACATTGCTCTTCCGTTCTCTGCCCGACACTCGGGAGGCCAGCAATAGTTGTCTCGGCACGTTAAGATATATTATGTTACGTTTGGTTAAGTTACGTTTTGTTAGGTTGGGAGAGGATGGCTTTGACTTTTGTTCAGTACATTGCTATTCCGTCGATTTCTGCCATCTGCTGTGCTCAAATAGGCTCTTCTCGGCACTGGGGAGGCCAGGTATTGTTGTCTCCGCACGTTAGTTTGAGCTATGTTACGTTCGGTTGGGATTCGTTAGCTCGAGTTGTGTCTGGATAGCTTTGACTTTCTGGCTGTACACTGAGATATTATGCATTTCTGCGCCCTACCCTCCTCTAAAACGTTCTGCATGGCTCTGGGTTTGCCAGCAGAAGTGGACGCTGCACGATATGTTGAGTTAGGTTACGTTTGGTTAGGGTAGGTTTCTTTGGGTTAGGTTTCAACAACTTTGACTCCTGTGCTACACGCTTCTATTCCATGGACTTCGATGCTCTGCTGTGCGATATCTCTCCCTGCTTGTCTCCGGGAATGCAAGGAATGGTGTCCGCGGCACGTCCGATTGAGTCATGGCACGTTTGTCTAGGTAAGGCTTGGCGAGGTTAGAATAGGATTGCTTTGACTTTTGTGCTATACACTGCTATTCGGTGTATTAATGCGCAATACTGTGGCCTAATATTCCTTTCTTTGCTCCGGGGAGGCCAGAAATGGGTGTCGCGGCTCGTTAGTTTGTGTTAGGTTGCGTTTGTTACGTTTATGTTACCATGGGTGAGGTCTGGTCAGCTCTGATTTGTCTGATGTACACTGCGGCTCTACGGATTTCTGCACCCCGCCCTGCTCTAATGTGTTCTGCATGGCCCTGTGGAGGCGAGCAATAGTGGTCGCGTCACGTTATGTTGAGTTATATTACGTTTGGTTAGGTTAGACTTGTTAAGGCTAGGACAGGATAGCCTTGGCTTTTGAGCTATTCACTGCTATTCAGTGGATTTCTGCGCTCTACTGTTATCTAATATTCCCTGCTTTGATCTGGGATTCCTTGAAATATTGGCCGCGGCGCGTTAGGTTGTGTTAGGTTTTGTTCGGCTTGTTTGGGTCGTGTAAGGGTATCTTTGAATTTCGTGCAGTACACTGCCGCTCTATGGAACCCTGCGACCTACTGCCCTCTAATATGCCCTACTTGGCTGTTGCAAGGGCAGCTATTTCGGGCTAGGCACGTTAGGTTGGGATTGGTTACGTTTGACTGTGTTAGGTTAGGTCAGATTAGGCTAGGGCAGCCCCTACTCTTTGCTATACCCTACTATTCAGGAGATTTCAGCGTTCCACATTGCTCTGCTATACTCTGCCTAGATCTCTCGCGGTCAGAAATGGCGGTCGAGGCCCGTCATGTTGGGCTACGGTACGTCCGCTCATGTTACGTTTGGTCAGGATCGGCGAGGATACCCATGGCTTTTGTGCTATACGTGGCAATTCGATAAATTTCTGGGCTCTTCTGTGCTCCAATATGTTCTGCTTGGCGCATGGGAGGTCAGTAATAGTGGTCTCGGCCCGTTATGTTGGGTTATGTTACGTTAGGTTACGTTATGTTCGTTGAGGTTAGGTTTGGGTAGATTTGACTTTCGCTGTATACGCTGCTATGCGGTGGATTTCTACGCTCTACAGTGCTCCAGTATGTTCTTCATGTATCTCGGGAAGCGAGTAATAACGCTCTCGACGCGGTAGGTTTAGATAGGGCACGTTTGGGTCGGTTATGCTTGATCTGGTTTGGTTTGGATAGCTTCGACTCTTCAGCTATACACAGCGGTTATATTGATTTCTGCGCTTTACTCTGCTCTATTATGCTCTGCTTGGCACTGTGGAGGGCAGCAGTACTGGTCGCGGCACATTAGCTTTGGATCGGTTACGTTTGGTTAGATTAGGTTGGGTGGGGATTGGTTATGTTAGCTGCGATATTCGCGCTCAACACGAATGTCCTATGGACTTCTGTGCTCTACTGTGCTCTATCGTATTCTGCTTGCCTCTTGGGAAGCCTGCAATAGTGGCCGCGGCACGTTCGATTTGGTTACTCTACGATTGGTTAGGTTAGGTTAGGTCTGGTTAGGTCAGCGTGTCTTTGACTTTTGTGCTATGCGCTGCAATTTGGTGGCTTTCTGCGATCTACTGTGCTGTACTATACTCCGCTCGACTCTGGGGAGACCAGCTTTGGTGGTCGTGACTCAATAGAATTCGCCAGGATGCGTTCAGCAACTTTACGATTTGTTATGTTAGGATAGGTTAACTTCGATTTTTGTGTTTTACTCCGCTATTCGGAGGATTTATAAGATCTGCATCACTCTACTCTACTCTGCTCGAATCCGGGGGTCCAGTAGTAGTGTTCTCGGCACGTATGGTTGAGTTAGTGTACATTAGGTTTGGCTAAGGTACCTTTGGTTTGGTCTGGGTTGCTTTGACATTCGTGGCATAGACTGTTGTTCGGCGGATTCCTGCGTACTACTGTGCTCTAGTACGTGATGCTTGGTTCTGGTTAGTCCGGCAAGAGTGTTCTTGGCACGTTGGTTTGGGATAGATAACGTTTGGTTATGTTGAGTTTGGTAAGGTTAGGATAGGACAGCTTTGACCTTTAGGCCACACCGCTTTTCGGTGGATTCCTGCGCTCCACTGCGCTCTAGCGTACTGTGTTTGTATTCGAGAGGACAGAAATAGCGGCCGCGGCGCGTTAGTTTGTGGTTGGCTACGTTTAGTTAGGTTAGGTTTGTGTGGGTTTGGTTAGAATATCTTTGACTCTCGTGCTATTCACTGCCATTCTCTTGACCTCTGCCCTCTGCACACCTCTAATATTCCTGGCTTGGCAACGGGGAGGCCAGCAAAAGTTGTCTCGGCACGTTCGGTCGAGATAGGATGCGTTTGGCTAGGTTACGTTAGCTTTTGTTAGGTTTGGGTGGCTTCGACTTTTCTGCTGTACACTGCGCTTCTATGGATTTCTGGGCTCTACTTTCCTCTATTATGCTCTGCTTGGCTCTGTAGAGGCCTGCAAAACTGGTCGCGGCATGTTAGGTTGAGCTAGATTCCGTACTGCACGGTCTGGCTACGCTGCGTTAGGTAAGGATAGCTTTGACATATGCGCTCGAAACTGATATGCTATGGGCGTTTGTGCTCCACCGTACTCTATCATATTCTGCTTGTCTCTGGGGAAGCCAGCAATAGTGTTTGCGGCACGTTAGGATTAGTTACTCTACGTTTGGTTAGGTTAGATTAGGCATGGTTAGGTCTGGATATGTTTGGTGGCTTTCTGCGCTCTGATGTGCTCTATTATGTTCAGTTTTGCTCTGGGGTTGCAAGCAAGGGTGGTCTCTGCGCGTTAGTCTGAGTCATGCTATGTTCGGTTATGTCTCGTTGGCTAGGGTCAGGCTTGGGTGTCTTTGACTTTTCTGATATACACAGTGATTATATGGATCTCTGCGTTCCAATCTCCACTAACCTGTTCCGCTTGGCTCTTGGGAGGCGGGCAATTGTGGTCGCGCCATGTTCGGTTATGTTAGGTTATGTTAGGTTATATTACGGTTGGTTACGTTAGGGGAGGATGGCTTTGACTCTAATGCTATAGAGTGCTTTTAGGCGGACTGCTGCGCTGTACTGTGCGCTAATGTTTTCAGCTTCGCTCCGGCAAGCCCAGCGATAGTAGTCTCGGCACGTTATAATGAGTCAGGTTACGTTCGGTTAAGTTGCGTCGCGATAAGTTTGGTCAGAATAGCTTTAACTTTTGCGCTGAACACTGCTTTTCGGTGGACTTCGGCGCTCTACTGTGCTCTGGCGGGTCCTGCTTGGCTCTGTCAAGACCAGTAGTGGCGGTCGCCGCACGAGGGTGTAAACTACGGTACGTCTGGATATGTTACGATTCTTTAGGTTAGGGAGGATAGCTAGGACATTAGTGCTACGGTCTGCTATTAGGTGGATTTCTGCGCCCAACAGTCTCCAAATATTTTCAGCTGAGCTCTGGCAAAGCTAGCACTAGTGGTCTCGGCTCGTTATGGTGAGTCAGGTTACGTTCGGTTAGGTTGTGTCAGAATAAGTTTGGTCAGGATAGCTTGAACTTTAGTGCTGTACACTAGTATTCGGTCGACTTCTGCGCACGACTGTGCTCTAGTATGTCCTGCTTGGCTCTGGGGGGGCAGCAATAGCGATGGCGGCGCGTTTGGTTGAGTTAGGCTAGGTTAGGTTTCGTTACGATTGGTTGGGTTAGGAGAGGATAGCTTTGCCTTTAGTTCTGTAGTTCACTGTTAGGCGGATTTCAACAACCTATGGTGCTCAAATATTTTTAGCTTGTCCATGGGAAAGCCAGCAATAGCGATCTAGGCACGTTACGCTGAGTCAGGTTACGTTCGGTGAGGTTGGGTTAGGCTAAATTTTGTCAGGTCTGCTTCAACTTTTGAGGTGTAGGCTGCCCTTGAGTGAATTTCCGCGCTCTACCTTGCTCAAGTATGTCCTGCCTTGCACTGGGGAGGGCAGCAATAGCGGTCCCGGTATGTTAGGTTGAGTTGTGTTACGCTTGGTTATGTTGCGGTCGGTTACGATAGGAGAGTATGGCTTTGACTTTAGTGCTATAGTCTGCTATTAGGTGGAATTCTGCGCTCTACAGTTCTCTAATGTTTTCAGCTTGTCTCCGGCAAGGCCAGGAATGGCAGCCTCTGCTCGGTATGTTGAGACATGATACGTTCGGTTGGGATGGGTTAGGCTAAGTTTGGTAAGGATAGCTTTTACTTTTGTGCTTTACACTGCTTTCCGGCTGATTTCTGCGCAATATTGTGCTCTAGTATTTACTGCTTGGCTCCTGGGATGCCAGCAATAGTGGTGGTGGCACGTTAGGTTGTGTCCGGTTACGTTTGGTAATGTAACGATTGGTTGACTTAGGAGGGGATAGCTCTGACTTTTGTGCTATACACTGATATTCGGTGGACTTCTCCGCTCCGCTGTGCTCTAATATGCTCTGTTTGGTTCTAGGGATGCCAGCAATTGTGGTCTCGCCACGTTAGGTTGAGTTTGGCAACGCTTGGGTAGGCTATCATTGTTTTGGTTCGGAATGGACATCTCTGACTTTCGTAGTATACACTACTATCCTATGGGCTCCTGGGCTCTACCCCGCTCTACTTTACTCTAGTCGACCCCGGCGTGGCAAGAAATAGTGGTCACGGTGCGTTATGTTGGGATAGGCTACGTTTGGTTGGATTAGGTGTGTTGGGGTTAGGTCAGGATAGCTTCGGCTTTCGTGGCATACGCTGCTACCTGATGGATTTCTGCGCTCTACTGTGCTCTACTATACTCTGCTCGAGTCTGGGGAGGACAGTAATTGTGGTCTCGTCACGTTAGATTCAGTTTCATTACGCTCGGTTAGGTTACGCTTGCATGGGTTAGGTCTGGATAGCTTTGTCTTTCTCGGCATAGACTGCTCTTCGTGGGATTTCTGCACTCTACTTTTCTCTGCTGCTCCCTGCTCGACACTGGGGTAGCCAGCGATAGTGGTCGCGACACGATTGGTTTGTTTAAGTTACGTTCGGTTAGGCCAGGTTTGTTAGGCTTGGCAATGATAGCCTTGACTTTTGTGCTGTGCGCTGATATTCGTTGGATTTCTGCCATCTCCTGTGCTTTAGTATGTTCTGCTTGACATTGGAGAGGACAGAAATGGTGGTCTCGTCTCCTTAAGTTAAGTTAGCCCACGTCTGGCTTGGTCAGGTTGGGTCATGTCTGGTTAGGTTATAATTGACTTTTGTGCTATACGCTGCTACTTGGTGGCTATCTGCGCTCTACCGTGCTCCACCGGGCACGTTAGTTTGAGTTATGCTACGTTTGGTTAGGTTAGGTTACGCTGGGTTAGGAGGGGATAGCTATGACTTTTGTGCTAGACACTGCAGTTCTATGGACCACTGTGCTCTACTGCGCTCTTCCATATTCTGCTTGTCTCTGGGAAAGCCAGCAATAGTGGTCACGGTACGTAATGTTTAGTTATTCCACGTTTGGATAGGTTCGGTACGGTGTGGTTTGGACAGGATGGCTTTGAATTTTTTGCTGTACACTGCTATTCGTTGAATGTCTGCGCTCTACTGCGATCTAGTATTCTCTGCTTGGCTATGAGGAGGCCTGCCGTAGTGGTTACTACACATTAGGCCGAATTATGTTGCCTTTGGTTATGTTACGCCTGTTTATGTTGGGATAGAATAGCTTCGATTATTGTGCTATGGGCAAGTGTACAGTGGACTTCTGCGCTCTACTGTACTCTAATATGTTCAGCCTGATTCCGGGGTGGCCTGCAACTGTGGTGACGGCACTTGGGGTTTAGTTAGGTTACTCTTGGTAAAGTTGAGATAGGTTAAGTTTGGTTAGGGTGGCCTTGACCTTTGTGCTACACAATGCTATTCGGCCGATTCCTGCGCTCTGTTGTGCTCTGGCATATTCGGCTTGGCTATTGAGATTCCAGCAGTGTTGGTTTCGGCCAGGTTTCGAAACGTTTGGCCAGGTTAGGATGGGACAGCTTTGACTATTGTGATATACACACATAGCAATAGCGTTCTCCGCACGTTACCTAACGTCAGTTAAATTAGGTTAGGTTACGTTGCGTTACGATAGGCTCGTTTCGAGTTTTGTGCTCTACACTGCTATTCCGTGTATTTCTGCGCGCTACTGCCATTTAATGTTCCCTTTTTTCTTACCTTTGATCTGGGAATGCCAAAAATATTGGCCGCGGATCGTTAGTGTATGTTAGGCTACGTTCCCTTGGGTTAGGTACGTTTGGGTAAGGAAAGGATAACTTTGACTTTCGTGCTATACACTGCCATTCTGTGGGCATCTGCGCTCTACTCTCCTCTAGTATGCTCTGCATATCGCTGTCGATGGCAGCAATGGTGTTCTCGGCGTGTTAGGTTGAGTAACGTTACGTTTTGGTAGGTTACGTTTCGTCGGTTAAGGATAGGATAACTTTGAATTTTGTTCTACACAGCTATACGGCGGATTTCTGCGCTATGCGTTTCTCTCCTATGCTCTACTCGACTCTGTGGAGACCAGCAACAGCGGCCGTGGCATGACAGGTTGGTTTAGGTTACGTTTGGTTAGGTAAGGTTAGGCAACGTTTAGTAAGGGTGGCTTTGACTTTTGTGCCATACACTTCCATTCGGTGGATTTTCAAGCTGTACGTTGCTCTACTATACCCTGCTCCATTCTGTGGAAGCCAGTAATAGTGGTCTTGTCGCGTTGGGCTCAGTGAGGTTAAGTTTGGTTACATTTGCTAGTTTCGGTAGGATTGGATGGATCTGACTTCCGTGGTGTACACTGCTATTCGGTGGACTTCTGTGCTCTTCTGTTCTCTAGTATGTTCTATTCGGCTCTGGGGATGCCAGCAATAGTGGTTTCATCAAGCTAGGCTGAGATAGATAACGCATGGTTACGTTACGTTTGGTTAGGTTAGTATAGGATAGCTTTGACGTTTGTGCTATACACTGCTGTACACTGAACTGTTGCGCTTTGCTGTGATCTAATATGTTCTGCTAGGCCCTGGGGAGGCCAGCAATTGCGTTCTCGGCGCGATTGGTAGAGCTAGGTTACGCGTGGCTTGGATAGGTGAAGTTATGTTTGGTAAGGAAGGCATCGACTCTTGTCCTTTACACTGCCATTCTTTGGAATTCTGCGCTCCGCTGTGCTATACTATTTTCTGCTTGGCTATGGGGAGTCCAGCAGTAGTGGTCACTACACGTTAGGCACAGTTAAGTTGCGTTTGGTTTTGTTACATTTGGTATCGTTGGCACAGAGCAGCTTTGACTTTTGCCCCATACACTGGGATTTGGTGGATTCCAGCGCTATATATTGTTCTTCTATACTCCGCCCGACTCTCAGGATGCCTGCAATAGTGGTTGGGGCACGTAAGGTTCAGTAAGGTTTCGTTTGGTTCGGTTACGTTAGATTAAGTTCTGTTATTGTAACTTTGTCTTTCGTGACATACACAGTTATTCGGTGGCTTCCTGAGCTCCACTGCGCTGTACCCAGATCTGCTTGGCACCGGGAAAGCGTGCAACAGTTGTTGCGGCACGTTACGTTGAGGATGGCAATGCCAGGTCATAATATGTTTGTTTGGGATAGGTTTCGGCATCTTTAGCTTTTCTGCTGTACGACGGTGAATTCCTGCGGGCTACGCTGCTCTAGTATGACCTGCTTGGCTCTTGGGAAGGCAGCAATGGTGGTCGCTGCACGTTATGTTGAACTATGTTCGTACATGTTACGATTGGTTAGGTTAGGAGAGTACTGCCTTGACTTTAGTGCTATTGCCTCCTATAAGGTGGATGTCTGTGCCCCGCAGTGCTCTAATACTTGCAGCCTGGGTCTGGGAAGGCCACCTGTAGTGGCGTCGGCACGTTACGTTTGGTCAGGTTACGATCGGTTGTGATCGGTTGGGCTATGTTTTGTTAGGTTAGCTTTAACTCTTGTGCTGTACGCTGCTACTCGGGGGATTCCTGCGCTCTACTGTGTTCTAGTATATAGTGCTTGGCTCTTGGGAGGGCAACAACGGCCTCGCCGGCACGTTACGTTGAATCAGGCTAAGCTTGTCTACGTCCTGTTGGTTTGGGTTAGGCTTGGGTAGCTTTGACTTTTCTGATATACACAGCGATTAAGTGGATTCCTGCGTTCTGCCTTCCACTAACGTGCTCTGCTTAACTCTTGGGAGGCCAGCAATAGTGGTCGGAGCACGCTAGGCTGAGATGGGTTATGTTTGGTTATGTTACGCTTGGTTAGGTTAGGAGAGGATAGCTATGACTTTAGCGCCATAATCTGCTAGCAGGTGGATTTCTGCTAGCTACAGTGCTTTAATGTTTTCAGCTTGCCTCTGGCAAGGCCAGCTATAGTGGTCTCGGCTTGTAATGATGAGTAAGCTTACGTTTGGTTAGGTAGGGCCAGGCTAAGTTTGATCAGGGTATCTTTAACTTTTGCTCTGTACACGGCTATTCGGTGGATTTCTGCCATCTACTGTGCTCTAGTGTGTCCTGCTTAGCAAAGGGAATCGCAGCAATAGCGGTCTCGCCAAGTTAGGTTTATTTATGCTATGTTTTGTTATGTTCTGTTTGTTTGGGGTAGGTTTAGGTAGCTTCGACTTCTCTGATTTACACTGCGATTATATGGACTCCTGCCTTCTACCCTCCACTGACGTGTTCTGCTTGTGTGTGGAGAGGCCAGCAATAGTGGCCTCTGCACGTTACGCTGGGTCAGGTTTCGTTCCCTTTGTTTTGGTCAGGTTAAGTTTGGACAGGGTAGCTTTAACTTTTGTGCTGGACACAGATATTCGGCAGATTTCTGCGCTCCACTGTGCTCTAATATTATCTGTCTTGCTCTGGCGAGCCCAGAAATAGTTGCCGCGGCACGTTAGGCTCAGTATTGTTTCGTTTAGCAAGTTTATGTAAGAATTGAGAAGGTCTGAATGGCTTTGACTTTTGTGCTATGCACTGCGATCCTATGGACTTCAGCGCGGGACTGTACACTACACTACTCTGCCTGTGTCGTGTGAATCCCGGAATAGTGGTCGCGGTAAGTTAGGTTGAGTTACGTTGCATTCGGCCAGGCTAGGTTTGGTTAGGTTTGGCTTGGGTAGCATTGAATTTTGGGCAATACACTGCTCCTCGGCGGATCTCTGCGTTCTAAATTGCTCTTCTGTACTCTGCTCGACCATTCGGAGGACAGCAGCAGTGGTCGCCGCACGTTATGTTGAGTTCGATTACGCTTGGTTAGGCTAGGTTATGTTGCGCTACGTAAGGATGGCTTTGATTTTTTTGCTCCTCACTGCTATCATGAGGACTTCTGCGTTCTTGTGTGCGCTATCACACCGTGCTTGTCTCTGTGGTCGTCAGGAATAGTGATCGCGGCACGATAGGTTCAGTTATGATTCTCTTGTTTAGGCTTGGTTTGGTTAGGCTTGGTTAGGATACCTTTGACTTTTGAGCTGTAGACTGCCATTCGGACTCTTCCAGCGCTCCACATTGCCCTGTTATACTCTGCTTGACTCTCGTATGGCCAGCAGTATCTGTCGCGTCACGTATGCTTGGGGTGCTTTACGTCCACTAATGTTACGTTTGGTTAGGTCAGGAGAGGATAGCTACGACTTTTGTGCTATACACAGATACTCGGTAGATTTCTGCGCACTACTGTACTCAAGTATGCTCTGCTGGACGCTGGGAAGGGCGGCAATGGTGCTTTGGGCACGTTAGGTTGCGTTATGCTACGTTCCGTTAGGTTACGTTTGGTTAGGTTAGGATAGGATAACTTTGAGTTTTGTGGTATACACTGCGATTCTATGGATTTCTGCGCTCTGCTCTCCTCTGTTTAGCTCTGCTCGGCTCTGCGGAGGCCAGCAATTCTGGCCGCGGCACGTTAGGATGTAATTTGTTACGTTTGGTTTGGTTAGGTTTGGTTGGGTTGGGTTAGTATAGCATTGACTTATGTGCTCAACACTGATATCCCATGGACTTCTGTGCTGTGCCGTGCTCTATCATACACTGCTTGTCTCTGGCGATGGCAGCAATAGAGGTCGCGGCACGATAGGTTTAGTTACTCTACGTTTGGTCAGGTTAGGTTACGGTGTCATTGACTTTTGTGCTGTACATTTCTATTTGGTGGCTTTCTGCGATCTACTGTGCTCTGCTATGCTTTGCTCGACCCTGGGGAGGCCAGCATTAGTGGCCATGGCACGATGGGTTGTGCTATTATACGTTTGGTAATGCTACGATTGGCTATGTTAGGATAGGATAGCTTAGAATTTTGCTCCGTGCACTGCTATTCGGTGCATTTCTGCGGTATACATTGCTCCACTATGCTCCGCTCGGCTCACGAGAGGACAGAAATAGTGGGTGCGGCAAGTTGGTTTGAGTTACGTTACGTTCGGTTTGGTTGGGATACGTTGTGCAAGGTTAAGGTAATTATCACTGTTGCGCTACGTACTGCTATTCTATGGACTTCTGCGCTCCTCTGTGCGCTATCGCACCCCGCTTGTCTGTGTGGAAGCCAGGAATAGTGCTCCCGGCTCGTTAGGTTTAGTTGTGATACGCTTCGTTAGGTTCAGTTTGGCTAAGCTTTATTAGGGTAGCTTCGACTTTCGTGCTATACGCAGCTATTCGGTGCACCCCTGCCCTCGACTGTGCTCTACAATAATCTGCTGGAACCTGGGGTGGTGCAGGAATATTAGACGCGGGGTGTTATGTTGCGCTTGACTACAGTATGTTAGGATATGTTAGTTCGTGCTAGGTTTGGGTATCTTCCAATTTCCTGCTGTACACTGCGATTCTATGGATTTCTGCGCTCTCCTCTACTCTAATATGTTCTGCTTGGTTCTTTTGCGGCCAGCAATACTGATCACCGCACGACAGGTTGAGTTAGATTACGTTTGGTTTGGATCGGTTATGTTGCGTCTGGTTTGGATAGCTTTAACTTTTGTGCTCAAATCTGATATTCCATGGACTTCTGCGCTCTAATGTGCTCCATCGTAATCTGCTTGCCTAACCTGTCCTAGCCAAATATAACGAAACCCAAACGAACGTGCCGCGAACACGGTTGCTGGTATCCCCAGAGACAAGCAGAGCATGCTAGTGGATAGTAGAACGCAGACGTCCGTAGAATCGCAATATGTATCGGAATAGTCTAAGCTACCCGAGACCAACCACTACCAACAGTACCTAGCCGAACATAGCCTGATTCTACATAACATGCACGACCAATATTGCTGGGTACGTGTGGCAAAGCAGAATATTGTATAACACAGTAGAGCGCGGAGATCCACCGGATAACTGTGTATAGCATAAGAGTCAAAGCTACCCTATACTAACATAGCCAAACGTAACGTGTCCAAATGCAACAGAACACAGCCTGAAGTGCCGAGAGCGCTACTGCTGTCCTCCCCGAAGCCAAACATGCAACAGAACTCAGCCTGAAGTGCCGAGAGCGCTACTGCTGTCCTCCCCGAAGCCAAGCAGAATATACTAGAGCAGAGTAGGTCGCAGGAGTCTACCGAACAGCTGTGTATTGCACGAACGTCAAAGCCGCCCTAGCCAACCTTAACCATCCCTAACCAAACCAATCGTAACATAACTCAAACGAACGTGCGGCTCCCTCTTTTGCTGGCCTCCCCGCAGTCAAGCAGAGTCTTGTAGAGTAATGCAGAGCGCAGGTATGTACCGAAAAGCAGCGTACAGCGCAAAAGCCACATCTACCCTAACCAAATATAACCCAACCTAGCCAAGCCAAACCTCATCTAACTCAAACTAATGAGACGAGGCCACAATTGCTCGCATCCGCAGGTCCAAGCAGAACATATTAGAGCACAGTGGAGTGCAGAAATTAGCGGTAAGCGGTGTATACCGCGAGAATCGAGGCCATCCTATCCTAACCAGGCCAAACGTAACGTAAACAAACGTAGCCTAACGCAGCCTAATGTTCCGAGATTACTACTGCTGCCCCCACCAGAGACAAGTAGGACATATTAGAGGGAGTAGAGCGCAGAAACCAATAGCATCGCAGTGCATAGCACAATAGTCGAAGCTACCATATCCAAGCATATCCATACGTAACATTACCGAACGTAGATTAACTCAACCTAACGTGCAGAGACGACAATTGCTTGCATCCCCACAGCCCAGCAGAATGTACTGGAGCACAGTAGAGCTCTGGAAGCCTCCAGATTGCAGTGTATAACACAAGTGTCAGTATTATCGTAGCCGAACCTTCCCTAACCCAACCTAATCAAACGTATACCGACTGTATCTGACGTATCGCGACCACTATTGCTGGACTTTCCAGAGTCGAGCAGAGAATAATGGAGCACAGTAAAACGCGGCACCCACCGTATAACAGTTTATACCTCGAAAACGAAATGTACACAAACATAAACCCAAGCAGACGTAACCTATCAGAACATAGTGTAACTTCATCTAACGTGCCAGGGCCAATACTGCTGGCCACCCCAGCGTCAAGAAAAACATACAAGAGCACTGCAGAGCGTTGAAGTCCATCGAAAGGCAGTGTATAGGGCAAAAGTCAGAGCTACCACGGGCTTACATAGCCAATCGTAATATAAACGAGCTTAACATTAAACAGCGTGACGTGCTGCGACCACTACTGCTGGACTCACCAGGGCCTAGCGGAGTATAGTAGATCACAGTAGATTATAGGAATCCGCCGAATATCGGTGTATACCACGAGAGTCAAATCATTCCATACCTAACCCAAGCAAACGTAACGTAGCCAAACGTTGCCTAATTCAGCATATCGTTCCGCGATCAATATTTCTGGACACCTATGTCCAATAAGAAAATAGCATAGCACAGTAGAGCGCAGGAATCCACCGGATGGCAGTGTGCAGCACAAACGTCAAGGCAATCCTATCCCAACCTAACCAAACGTATTACAAGCAGACGTAGCGTAACCCAAACTGACGTGTCACGACCGCTATTGCCGGCCTCACGGGAGCTAAGCTGAGTATAGCAGAGCAATGTAGAGGCCGGAAACCTACCGAAGTGCAGCGTTTAGCACAAAAGTCTAAGATACCCTATCCAAACCTAACCAACGTAACATAACCAAACGCGACATAACTCAGCCTAACGTGCCGAGAGCACTTCTGCTGGCCTCCCCATGACCAATCAGAGTATGCTACAGCACAGTGGAGCGTAGTTATCCGCCGAATAGCAGTGTACAACACAAAGGCCAAAGCTATCCATACCTAGCACGAACTAACGTAACCAAATCGAACGTAGCATAGCTCAAATTAACGCGCCGAGACCTGTATTGCTGGCATCCACAGAGGCAAGCAGAGCATATTAGATAAGAGCAGTGAGCAGAAATCCACCGAAGAGCAGTGTATAGAACAAAACTCAAAGCTTCACCCTCCTCACCTGACCACCCGTGACATGCACAAACTCATCATAAATCAGAGCAACATGCCGAGACCAATTCCGCTGATCTCCCCAGAGCCATGCAGAATATCCAAGAGCACATAAGAGCGCAGAAATCCACCGAATGGCAGTTTGTAGCACAAAAGTCAAAGCCATTAACCGAATGGCAGTTTGTAGCACAAAACTCAAAGCCGTTATAACCAAACTTAACGTAACCTAACCTATAAGGAAGTAACGTGGCTCTAACACAGCCTAATACAATCTAACGAGCCGATACCACTATTACTGGCCTCCCCATCGGCGAGCAAATTATTGTGGAGCATTGTAGGGCGCGGAGACCCCCAGAACAGCAGCGTACAGCATAAAAGTCGAAGCTCTCTTATCCCAAACTGACCAAACGTAACATAACCTAACGTAGCTTAACCCAACCTATCGTGCCGAGACCGCTAGTACTGACCAAGCAGCTCCTACTAGTTTTCAGTAGAACGCAGGAGCCCACCAAGGAGCAGTGTGCACGTCGTAAGTCGAAGCTATCCAAACAATGCCCAGACTAACGTAAACTAAACAAACACAGCCTAATACAATCTAACAGCCTCACCTAACCAAACGTAATCTACCTCAACCTAACTTGCCGCGACCGGTATTGCTGGCCTCCACAGAGCGAAGCGGGACATAATACGCGTCAGTAGAGATCAGGAATTCATAGAATCGCAGCGTGTATCAGAAAAATCAAAGCCACCCGAACCTAAGAAGAGCAAACGTACCATAACAGAACATACCATATCTCAAACTATCATGGCGAGAATACTATTACCGGCTTGCCACGAAGAGCATTCTAGAGCACAGTAGAGCGCAGAGAACCACCGAATAGCAGTATATCGCACAAAACCCAAAGCTATCCTATCCCAATTTAACCATGCGTCATATAAACAAACGCAGCCTAACCAAACATAACGTGCCGCGACCACCATTGCTGGCGCCCCAGGGGCAAGCTGCATATGATAGAGCACAGTAGAGCACAGGAGTCTGTAGAATATTAGTGCTTAGCAAATATGTCAAAGCTATCCTAACCTAACCCAACGTAACCTAACCTCACCAAACATAATCTGACCCCACTTAACGTGCCGCGACCGGTAATGCTGCCATCCACAGAGCCAAGCGGAGCATAATAGAGGAGTTTAGTGCGCAGAGATCCACAGAATCGCATTGTATATCAGAAAAGCCGAAGCTACCCAAACCTAACAGAAGCCAACATAACCTAACCAAGCGTAGCATAACTCTACCTCTCTTGACGTGGCGTCTATTACTAGCCACTACAGAGTCGAGCAGAGTATGATAGAGCAACGTAGAGCGCAGAAATCAATTCGAAAAGCAGTGTACAGCGCAAAAGTCTAAGCTATCTCCTCCTAACCTATCCAAACGTAACATAATCAAACGTATCCCAACATAACCTAAAGTTCCCAGACCACTTCTGCTGAAATACGCTAAGCCAAGCAGAATATACTAGGGCACAGTTGAGCGCATTGAGCCACAAAACAGCAGAGTATAGCAAAAGGTCAAATTTATCACAACCTAACGCGACCTAAACTAACCCAGTCACACGTAGCCTAGCTCAACATAACGTGCCGAGAACACTATTGCTGCATTCCCATAGGAGATCTGAAGACATGAGATCTCAGCGGAACGCAGAAATCCACCGAATAGCAGTCCCTTACACCAAAGTCAAATCTATCATTTCCTAACCTAACAAATTGTAACATAACCGAACATAGTCTGACCCAACCTAACGTGCGGCCAGCACTTTTGCTGGCCTCCCCATGGTCGAGCAGAGCGCATAAATCCACCGAATAGCAGACTATACCGAGGAAGTCAAAGTTATCCAGGTCTAACCCAAACAAGCAGATATTGACGAAACGTACCCTAACTCAACCTAACGTTCCGAGGCCGCTATTCCTTGACTGCCCAGAGCAAAGCGGAGCATATTAGATCACAGTAGAGCGCAAAAGTCCACCGAATAGCAGTGTTCAGCACAGAAGGCAAAACTGTCCTATCCTAAACCAACCAAACGCAGCATAGCCGAAAGTGACCTAACTCAACCTAGCCGATCCACACCACTACTCCTGAGCTCCCAAGGGTCAAGCAGAATATACTACAGCAAAGTTGATCGTAGATACCCGCGGCGTTTCAGTGTATAGCAGAAAAGTCAAGGATATCCTATCCTAACCTGACATAACATAACTCAAACGAACGATGCCTAACTCTGCATAATGAGCAGAGACCACTATTGCAGTATTTGCCAGAGCCAAGCTGTACTTACCAGGCACAGTGGACGCCGTCGTACACCGAGTAGCAGTGCATAGCACCAAAAGAGAGGGCTATAAACTCCTAACCTAACCAACCGTAACATACACAAGCACAACCTAACACAACATAACGCGCAGCGACAACTATTGCCTTGTATCCTCAGAGTCGAGCAGGTTATAATAGTGCACGGCAGAGCGCAGAAGTATATCGAATTACAGCATATGCTAAGAAAGTCAAAACTATCCAAACCTAACCCAAAGGAACACAACCTAACCAAACGTAACCTAACTCAAGCTAACGTGTAGAGACCACCATTGCTGGCCTTCCCACAGCCAACCAGTACATACTAGAACACAGTAGAGCGCGGAAATCTGCCGCATATCGATATACAGCACAAAAGTCAAAGACACCCTGTCGTAACACAAACAAACAAAACCTGACGAAACGTAACCTAAGTCTACTTAACGCGCCGCGGTCATTGCTTCAGGCCTCCACAGAGCCAAGCAAAGCAGATTAGGGCACAGTATAGCGCAGCAGCTCACCGAATAGCAGTATGTGGCACAAAAGTCAATGCTATCCTCTCCTACCCCAACCAAACGCAAGAAAACCAAACGCTGCCTAAACCAAGCTAACATGCCGGGACCACTATTACTAGCATCCCCAGAGTCGAGCAGAGCAAAGTAGAGCGATGCAGAGCGTAGAAATACGGCGAATGACAGTGTAGAGCTCAAAAGTAAAAGTTATCCTGCCATAACCTATCCAAACGAAATATAATAAATCGTATCCTAACACAACCGAAAGTGCCGAGAACACTATTTCTGGCCTCTCCGTAGCCAAGCACAACATGTTAGAGGAGAGTAGGGCGCAGGAGGCCACAGAATGGCAGTTCGTAGCAGAAAAGTCAATACATTCGAACATGACCCAAACCAACCTAGCATAATCAAACTTAATATAAACCAAACTAACGTGAGGGGAGCACTAATGCCCCCCCCCCGATCCAACATGAACATATTAGAGCAAAGTATAGTGCAGAAATCAGCCGAATAGTAGTGTATATCGCAAGAGATGTAGCAAGCCACTCCTAACCTAACCAATCGCGACGCAACCAAACGTAACATACCCAACCTAACGTGCAGCGATCACCATTGCTGGTCTCCCCGGGGCCAAGCAGTACATACTAGAGCACAGTATAGCGCAGAAGTTCGACTAATAGCAGTATACAGCACAAAAGTCAATGCTACCTTCTCCTACCCGAACCAAACGTAAGATAGCCAAACGAAGCCTAAATCAAAGCCAGTGTCGAGCAGCATACAGTAGAGTAGTATGGAGCGCAGAAACGTGCCGAATAGCAGCGTATAACACAAAAATCACAGCTATCCTGACCTAACACGGAAGAACGTAACCTAACCAAACGTAGCGTAACAAAACCTAACGTGACATGACTACTATTACTGGACACCACAGAGTGGGGCAGAGTGTGCATGATCAAGGGAGAGCGTAGAAACACACCCAAGAGCAGTGTGTAGCTCAAAAGTCAAGGATAACCTGATCAAGCCAAACCTAACCTAACTTAAGCGAACGTAACGTAACAAAACATAACGTGCGGCGTCCACTACTTCTGGCGTCCCCAGTGCCAGACAGATTATGATAGTGCCCTCTAGAGCACAGGAGTCGACCGGATAGACGTGTTGAGCACAAAGTCGAAGCTATCCCAACCTAACACAAAAGAACTGAAGCAGACCAAACGCAAACTGACTGAACCTAACTTGCCGCGCCCAGTATTGCTGTCCTGCAAACAGCCGAGCAGACAATAATAGAGGAGAGCAGAGCGCAGAAGCCCATAGAATCGTAGTGTGTTGCAGGAAAGTCGAAGCTATTCAAAGCTAACCATAGATATCGTAACTTAACCAAACATAGCGTATCTCAACATAACATGGCGAGACCACTATTACTGGCCTCGCAGAGCCAAGCAGAATATACTAGGGGATAGTGGAGCGTATAAATCGACCAGATTGCAGTGAATAGCACAAAATCCAAAGATACCCTGTTCAAACCAAAGCAAACCTTACCTCACCAAACGTACAACAACGCAAACGAACGCGCCCGACCACTGTTTGAGGCCTCCCCTGAGCAAAGCAAGACATGCTTGAGCACATCAGTGCGCAGGAATCCATCGCACAGCCGTGTTTAGCACAAAAGTCAAAGCTGTCGTAGCATCACCTTGTCAAACGTAGCATAACACAGCGTAACCTAACTCCACCTAACCGCCCGGAGCCACTATTGGTGATCTTCCCAGAACGAAGCAGAATATGCTACAGCACAGTAGATCATAGACACCCGCGGTGTTCCAGAGCATAGCAGGAAAGTCATAGCTATTCTCACATAACCTGACCAAACACAACCCAACTAAACGTTGCCTAACTCAGCATAACTTGCCAAGACCACAACTGCTATCATTCCCAGAGCCAAGCTGATTTTATCAAGCACAGCATTGTGCAGAAATCCGCCGAATTTCAGTGCATAGCGCGAAAGCCGCAGCTAGCCCCTCCTAGCCTAAGCAATCGTAACGTAAGCAAACGTTACATTACTCAACCTGACGCGCTGCGACCACAATTGCTGGCCTTCCCAGAGCCAAGCAGAGCATATTAGAGCACAGTAGAGGGCATAGATTCACCGAATAGCATTGTATGGCTCAAAAGTCGAAGCAACAATCTCCTACCCTGACCTAATCCAACCCAGCCAAACGTAACCCAGCACAACCAGACGCGCAATGGACACGTCTGCTGGACTCGGCAGAGTCGATCACATTATAGTAGGGCAATGTAGAGCGAAGAAATCCACCGAACAGCAGTGTACAGCACAAAAGTATAGTTAACCTATCCTAACCTAACAAAACGTAAAATAAACATGCGTAAGCTAAACGAACCTAACGTGCCGAGACCACAATTACTGGTCACCGCAGAGAAAATCACAGCATATTAGAGGACATCAGAGTGTAGAAAACCTCCGAATAGCTGTGTGAAGCACAATAGTCGAAAGAGCCCAACCCAACCTAACCAAAGGTAACATATGCGAACGTAACCAGACTCAACTTAACATGACGAGAAAACTATTGTTGGTCTCCCAGAGCCAAGCAGAACGTACCGGTGCGCACTAGAGCGCAGAACTCCTGCGGACAGCAGCGTACAGGACGAAAGTCAAAGCCCGCTATCATAATATATACAACCTTAACATGAACGAACGTAACATATCTAAACCTAACGTACCGCGACCACAATTTTTGGGCTCCGCAGAGTCGAGCAGAACATATTAGAGGAGAGCAGAGCGCAGAAATCTGCCGTATAGCAGTGCAGAGCACAGACGTCAAAGAAATCCTAACCAAGAGTTCCTATCTAAACCTAACGAACCGAAACACGACTCAACCTAACGAGCCGAGGCCACCAATGCTGGCTATCCCAGAGACAATCCTGACATATTAGAGCACAGTAGAGGGCAAAATACTACCGAATAGCACTGCACAGCACAAAAGTCTAATCTATTCTGTCCTAACTTGACCAAACGTAACATAAGCAAACGTAGCTGAACTCGCCCTAAAGTCCTGATATCGCTAATGCCGGCCTCCACAGAGCTAAGCAGAATACACTGGAGCAACGTAGAGCGTAGTAATCCGCAGATAGCTGTGCATAGCACAAAAGTCTCGACTATCATATCCTAACCTCAACAAACGTAGCAGAACCAAACGTGGCATAACTAAACCTAAAGTGCCGAGGTCACTACTGCTGGCCTCCACACATCCTAGCAGAAAATGCTAGAGCACAGCAGAGTGCAGAAAACCACCGCACGGCAGTGAATATAACAAAAGTCTAATATATCCTGACCTAAGCTGGCGCAACCTAACCTACCGAAACGTAGTGTGACAAAGCATAACGTGACGAGAACAATATTGCTGGTCTTCCTAGAGACAAGCGGGACATATTAGAGCGCACTAGAATGCGGAGATCCACGGAAGAGCTGTGTATAGCGCAAAAGTCGAGGCTACCGTGTCCTAACCTGGTGAAACACAACACAACCGAACGTAACCTAACCCATACTAACGTGCAGAGAACATTGTTGCCTGCCGCCACAGAGCCATGCAGAATATGCCAGAGCACGGTAGACGGCAGAAGTCCACCGCATTGCAGTATATAGGACAAAAGACAAAGATATCCAAACCTAACACTGCCAAACCAAACCCAACCGAACGTAGTCTTACTCAACATAAAGTGCCGCGGCCGTTATTGATGGCCGCCGTGGAGCCATCAAAGCACATCAAAGCACATTAGAGCGCCGGAATCCAACGAAGTGCAGTGTATACACTAAAGTCAATGCAGCATATCCTAACCAAGCCAAACTTAACTTATACGGACATAGCATAACTCAACCTGTCATGACGAGACCGCTATTGCTGGCCACCGCAGAGACAAGCAGAGCGCACTATAGTACTCTAGAGCAAAGAAATCTACCGAAATGCAGTGAATAGCACAAAAGCGGTGGCATCCTAGCTTCACCTGACCTAACGTAACCTAACCATACGCCGCATAACTCAACATAACGTGCCGCGACCACTGCTCCTGGCCTCCACATACCCAAGCATAACGTAGTAGAACAGAGTAGAGGACAGAAATCCACCTAACGATAGTGTATGGCACGAAGGTCAAAGCTAACGTAACCAGACATAACCTAACCTTACCTAACCAAGCGTAACCTAGCTCAACCTAACGTGCCGCAACCGCTATTGGTCGCCTGTCCAGAGTCGGGCAGAGAATTGTAGAGCAATGTAGAGCTCAGATATCCTCCGAATAGCAGTGTACAACCCAAAAGTCGAAGTTACCCTAACCTATACTGACCTAACCCTGCCTAACCAAACGTAGCACACCTCAACATAACGTGCCGCGACCACTGCAGCTGGCATCCCCAGAGCCAAGCAGAATATAGTAGAGCACAGTAGAGCGTAGAATTCCACCGCATTGCAGAGCATAGAACAAAAGTGAATGATACCCTAACCTAACCTCTCCTGAGCTAACAAATCGAAACGTAGCGTAACTCAACAGAGCGAGTCGCGACCACCATTGCTGGCCTCCCATGGGACAAGCAGAGTATAGTAGTGCAGATTCGGGAGCAGGAATCCTCTGTAAAGCAGTGCATAACACGAAAGTCTAAGATAACCTTACCGTGCTTAACATTGCCTAAACTAACCAAACGCAACATAAATCAACCTAACGCGCCAAGACCGCTATTCCTCGCCTCCCCAAAGCCAAGCAGATGATATTACGGCACGCTAGATCAGAGACATCAGCGGCGTTTCAGTTTACAGTACAAAGGTCTAAGATATGCTAACCTAACCTGACATAACCTAACCCAATCAAACGTTGTCTAACACAGCATAACGTGCCGAGACCACTATTGCTGCCTTTTGCCGAGGCAAGCAGGACATATCAGATCACAGTGGAGCGTCGAAGTCACCGATCAGCCGTGTATATCACAAAAGCCAAAGCTAGCCCCTCCTAACTTAACCAATGGTAACATAGCCAAACGTTTTCTGATTCAATCTAACGTGCGCTGACCGCTATTGCTAGCCGCCCTAGAGTCGAGCAGACAAGAGCAGAGCACAGCACTGCGCAGAAATCCACCAAGTAGCAGTCTATGCCGTGAAAAACGAAACTATCCGGATCTAACACACACAAACGTAACCTAACCAAAAGAATACTAACTTAACCGAACGTGCCGAGACCAGTATTGCTGGTTTCCCCAGAGCCATGCGGAGTATACTAGGGCACAGTGGCCCGCGGAGAGCCACCAGATAGTAGCATAAAGCGTAAGATTCAAATATGTCCTAACCTAACCTGACCTCACCTAACATAGCCAAGCGTAGCACAAATGAACCTAACGTGCCGAGACCATTATTTCTGGCCCCACAGAGCCAAGTAGAGCACATTAGAGCACAGTACAGCGCAGAATTTCACCGAATGGTAGTCTATAGCGCAAAGGACCATGCTATCCTCTTCTACACTGAAAAAACGGAACATAACCGAACGTAGCCTAAATCATACTGACGTGCCGGGACTACTATTGCTGGGAACCCCACAGCCCAGCAGCATATACTAGGGCACAGTAGATTTCAGAGTGCTGGCAAATAGCATCGTGTAGCGGAAGAGTCAGATATATCACAACATAACGCGACCTAACCTAACCCACCCAGATGTAGACCAACAAGGCACACCATGCAGGGACCACTATTTCTGGCGACCCGAGTGGCGTGCAGAACATATTAGAGCACAGTAGAGTGCAGAAATACGCCAAATAGCAGCGTATAGCACAAAAGTCAAAGCCATCAAAGCCAAATATAACCAAAACTGGCCTTACCAAACATAACGTATCTCAACCTATCGTGTCACGACCACTGTTGCTGGCGACCCCAGAGTCTAGCAGGATATTGCACAGCAATGTGGAGCGCAGAAATCCACCGAACAGAAGTATATAGCGGAAAAGTCAAAGTTATCCAATACTAACCTTGTCAAACGTAACACATCCAAGCGCAACATAATCCAACCTAACGTGCTTAGACCATTATTGCAGGCCTCCCCATCGCCAACCAGAACGTATCAGAATGGCGGTGTATAGCAGAAAAGTCAAAGACACCCTAATCTGACCCAAACTAACCTAACCAAACCAAACGTAACCTAACTCAAACTAACGTGCCGAGACCACCATTGCTGGCCCACCCGGAGTCGTACTAAACGTATTAGAGCATAGTAGAGTGCAGAAATCCGCCGAAAAGCAGTGTATAGCACAATAGCCGGAGCAAGCATCTCCTAACATAAAAAACCGGAACGAAACCAAAGGTAATCTAACTGAGCCTAGCGTAACGCGCTCACTATTGCTGGCCTCCCAGAGAAAAGCAGAATGTTTTAAAGGGGAGCAGAGGGCGGAAATAAATTGAATCTCTGAGTATAGCAGAAAAGTCAGAGTTATCCAAACCTAACCTAGCATAACATAACGAAACGTATCGTTACAAAAGCTATCGCGCCGAGAGCACTATTCCTGGCGTACGTAAAGGCAATTATAATATGACAGAGCACCGTAGATCCCAGAAGCCCAAGGCATTGCAGTGTTGAGCACAAGAGTCTAAGCTATACTAACCTAATCCAGAACAACCTAACACAACCAAACGTTACCTAACTCAACCAAACCTGCCGCGAAAACTATTGCTGGCCTCCCTAGAGCCAACCAGAGCGTATTAGAGAGCAGCAGTGCGCAGAAATGCACCTAGTAGCAGAGTATAGCATAAAAGTTTATGTAATCCTATCCTTCACTAGCAAAACGTAGCCTAACGAAGCGTTACGTAACACAACAGATCGTGGCTCTTTCACTATTGCTGGAGACCTCAGAGCGAACAGGGTACAGTAGAGCAATGTAGAGCGCAGAAATCCACCGAACAGCAGTGTATGACACAAAAGTCAAAGCTATCCTATCCTAACCTAACCAAACGTAGCATAACCAAACGGACATAACACAACCTAACGTGCCTACGCGTCCATTTCTGACCTCCCCAGAGACAAGCAGGACGTATTTGAGGAGAGTATTGCGCAGATATCAATAGAATCGCAGTGCATAGCGCAGTTAGTCAGAGGTAACATATCCTATCCAAGCGAAACGTAACATAGCCATACCAAATATAACCGAACCTAACGTGCCGAGAGTACCATTGCTGGCCTCCCCATCGCCAAGCATAACATATTAGGGAAGAGTGGAGCGCAGAAGTCTATAAATGGCAGCGTATAGCGGAAAGGTCAAAGCTATCCGTACATAACCCATGCTAACATAACCTAACCATACGCAGCCCAACTCAGACTATCGTGTCGCGGCCACGAGTTCTGGCCCCCCCCCCCCCAACGCCAAGCATAACATACTAGAACACAGCAGAGCGCAGAGACGCGCACATAATAGAAGCTTCTGGCACAAAAGTCAAAGCTATCCTTACCAAACTTTAAAAAACCTATCCTAACCAAACGTAAGATAACTGAACCTAACCCTCCGCGACCACTATTCTTGGCATCTACTGTGCCAAGCAGAGTATAGTAGATCACAAAAGAGCGCAGAAACCCACTGAAGGGCAGTGGACATCACGAATGTCCAAACTACCATAACCACGCCTAGCCAAAGCTAACTTAGCCGAACGTAACATAATTCAACGTAACGTTCCGTGAACACCATTCCTTTCGTATCACGTGCCAAGCAGAATATAGTAGTGTACAGTAGAACGAAGAAAGCCACAGAATAGCTACGCATTGCACAAAAGACTAAGCTATGCTTACCTAACCCGACCGAGCCTAGCACCGCCAAACGTTACCTAACGCAAACTATCGTGCCGCGAACACAATTGCTTTCGTCCCGCAGGCCAATCAGGATATAGTAGAGCACAGTGGAGCGGAGAAATGAGCAGAATAGGAGTGTTTATCGCAATCGTCTAAGATATCCTAACAAAGCGAGACCTAACCACGCCTAACAGTACGTAGCACGTGGCAGCCTATCCTGCCACGAACGTCACCGATGGCCTCCCCAAAACCAAGCAGAATAGTGTTGAGCACAGTAGAGCGAAGTTGTCGTCTGAATAGTAGTTCATGGCACAAGAATCGGAACTACCGTAACCAAACACTGCCTAACGTTCCCTAACCGGACGTAGCACAACCCAACCAAACATGCCGCGAACACTATTACTGGCATCCACGGAGCCAGGCTGATTATAGCAGTGCAAGTTGCAGCGCTGATATCCACGGAATAGCACTGTATAACAGAAAAGACAAGGCTATAACTGCCTAACCCAACATAACTGACCCAGACAAAACGCAACCTAACTCTACTTAACGTGCAGCGAACACAATTACTGGCCTCCCAAGAGCCAAGCAGAGAATAGTTGCACACTGTTGAGCGCAGAAGACTATACATTCGGAGTGTACAGCAATGAAGTAAAAGCCATCCATACCTAACCTACCCTAACCTACCATAACGATACTTAACCGATCTCAGTACATCGCGCAGCGGGTACTATTGCTGCCAACTTGAAGCCAAGCAGGATATACTGCAGCACAGCAGAGCACAGAGATTCACCGTATTGAAGTGTATGGCACGAAAGTCAAAGACATTATGGCCAAACCTAGCATAACCAAACCATGTCATGCGTAACATAACTCGACCTAACGCGCCGCGACAACTACTACTGGCGACGCCAGAGTCTCGCGGAATATACTGAAGCACAGTAGAGCGCGCAGGACCATAGGCTATCATTGTCGAGCTCATAAGTCAAAGCAATCCTTACCTGATCCAAATCAACATAACGTCGCCGAACTAAATCTAACTCAACCTAACGTGCCGCTACCAGTATTGCTGGCCTAAGCAGAGGCAGGCAGAGCATTTTAGTGCATAGTAAGGCGAAGAGATACACCTAATGGCAGACTATAGCCCCAAAGTCAGAGTTATCCACTCCTAACATAGCCAATCGTAATATAGCGAAACGTAATCCAACCCGACCTAAAGTGCCTAGACCACTATTGCTGATCCTCACACAGCCAGATGGAGTATACCGATGCAAAGAAGATTGCAGAAATCCGCCAGATTTCAGTTTAAAGCACAAAAGTCAAAGATATCCTAACCAAGACTGGCCTAACCTGACCAAACCAAACGTTGCATAGCTCAACATAATGTGCCGATACCACCATTGCTGACATTCCCCGAGCCAAGCCGAACATATTAGAGTACGGTAGAGTGCTGAAATCCACCGGATGGCAGTGTATAGCACAAAAGTCAAGGCTATCCTCTCCTATCCAAAATCAATCGTAACACACACAAACGTAACTCAACTGAAACTAACGTGCAGCGACCTCTATTGCTGACGTCCCCAGAGCAAAGCACAATATAGTAGGACAGAGTAGGGCGCATAAACATACCGAATAACAGTGTATACAACGAAAGTCAAAGCTATCCAAGCATCACCTAAACTGACATAACCTAAACAAACGTTGCCTAACACAACCTAACTTGCAGAGACCACCATTGCTCTTCACCTTCCAGCTATGCGGAGCATAATAGAGCAGAGCAGAGCGCAGAAATGCACCGAGTAGCAGCGTACAGCACAGAGGTCGAAGCCATCCTAACCAACACAGCCAAACGTAACCTAACTCAACCTATCGCGCCACGACGGCCATTGCTGTCATCCTCGGTGTGGAGTAGAGTCTAGTAGTGTAGCGTAGACCACAGAGGTCCTCCGAATGGCAGTGTATATCACAATAGTCAATGTTATCCTGTCCCAACTATACCAAACGTAACATAACCAATCGTAACCTAACACAACCTAACTCGCCTACACCAACGTTACTGGCATCTCCATCGCCAATAAGGACATATTAGAGGATATTAGAGCGCACCCGTTAATAGAATGGCAGCGCATATCACAAAAGTCGAAGCCGTCCTAGCCGAACATGGCCAAATCTAACCAAACCAAACGTAACATGACTAAACCAAACGCGCCAAGGCCACTCTT
This sequence comes from Eufriesea mexicana, assembly GCF_001483705.2. NCBI lineage: Eukaryota > Metazoa > Arthropoda > Insecta > Hymenoptera > Apidae > Eufriesea > Eufriesea mexicana. The sequence goes on from NW_016909084.1 coordinate 81,995, forward strand.
GCTGGCATACACAGAGACAAGCAGATGCTAGTACAGCGATACGGAGCGCAGGTGTCGACCGAATAGCAGTGTATAGCACAAAGGTCAAAGCGAAGCGATCCAAACTTAGCGTGACGTAACCCAACCAATCGTACCGTAACTCAACCTGACTTGATGGTACCGCAGTTGCTGGCCTCCATAGAGCGAAGTAGAATATATTAAGATACAGTAGAGCGCAGAAATCCACTGTACACCAGTGTATAGCGCAAAAGTCAATGCTAATCCATCCCAACCATCCAAACGTAACGTATCCAAATGCAACATAACCCTGCCTAACGTGCCGATGAAACTACTGCTGACTTCCCCAGAGACAAGCAGAATATGCTAGAGCACAGCAGAGCACAGATTCATAGAATATCATTGTTGAGTACATACGTCAAAGCTATCCTAACCTAACCCAGTAAAACCTAACATAACCGCACGTACACTAACTAAAACTAACGTGAAGCGACCAGTACTGCTGGCATCCTCAGTGCCAAGCTGAGCATAATAGAGGGGAGTAGAGAGCAGAAATGCATAGAATCGCAGGGTATAGCGGAAAAGTCGAAGTCAAACATACCTAACCCAAGCTAACTTAACCAAACCATACGTACTCTACCTGAGCCAAACGTTCCGAGACAACTATTTCTGGCCTCCTCGCCGCAAAGCAGGGCATAGTAGTGGATCATTGATCGCTGAGGTCCTTAGAATGGCAATGCATAGCAATAACAGTGTACAGCACAGGGGTCAAAGCTACCCTTGCCTAACCTAGCCAAACGTAACGCAACCAAACGTAAAAAAACTCAACCTATCGTGCCTAGACCACAATTACTGAGTGTGCAGCAAAAAGTTCGAAGCTATCCTTTTATCACGTGGAGGAAATCTTCCAAATACAACCGGCCCCCCTGAGTGAGCCGGCGGGGTTATGCGAGAGCTTTAACCACTAAATCCGCCACAATGGCCAGCACTTCACATTTCGGTGCTCCATGGATTTCGCGGCTTCGCAACCGCCAGGACGCCCCCGCGATGCAACCGTTGTTCCCTCCCGGCTCGGCGGCAGGTCGCTCACGTCCCATCCATATCCATGCGTGAGAGACCGGTCGCTTACAGGCACACACACCGCGTATACCATACCGCAAGCAGGTGGAGGCGTCCGCACTCTATGCGCCTAAGCCCTCCGCCATTTGGGCCACGACGACGGAAAGTGAATGGTCCCGACCAACCACGGGACAAAGAGCCCGGCGCGCGCTAGCAGACGCCGGACATTCCTCCAGCGTGTGCTGCGCCGTGTACCGCCCTTCCCCGGAGTGGTGACACCGCGTCTCACGTTCCCGCCCGATACGGCATAGGCACCACCCGAAGCACCGGTGCCCGGTTATAACATGCGTCAGACGGAAAGTGTGCTGGCTGTCG
>NW_016909085.1:0-50373 GCF_001483705.2 Eufriesea mexicana
GGAAGGTCGTGATGGTCGCCGTTACGAAATCATAGACGCCATAAAACAAAAATTAATAACTATAAATTTAGATTTAAATTCTTTACGAAAATTATATAAGAATGTAGCCTGAAGTTTCAGCTTTGCAAAGAAATTATAAAAGTTCATAAATTGTTTACGTAAATTGAGTAATTAATAATTTTTCACTGCCGGAGCCATTCTATCCTTTTCTATCCCATCTCTGTCCTTGTCTACCACGTGACCAGCACATCGTCGACCTCCTTGCCTATCCTATATTCCTATCACTTTTGGAGCATTTGGAGCCCAAATAATAGATGGCGCTGATCGCAGGCGGTAAAATTTGTATTTATTCGGCAGTAGAAAATTAATAAATTTCCAAGTTTTTGTATGGAATCGAACCCCGGTTCTTAAGGATAGTAATTTTCGACTATCATCATTAAGCTACAAACCATTTAAAAAAACACTGAAAATAAAGCTATAATAACTGGAGTAATAAAACTTTAATCATAAATATCTCAAAAGCTAATGAGTAGTTGTCGCTATAATGATATATTTTCTTAAACTGCATGGTGATATCTACAATCCTGCAAAGTTTCAACTAAATCGGTGACCTAAAGAACTTGCACTCTCCTTGTCAGATTAGGTAGAAAGAACATAGATTGCGCCTGAAGGTCGCCTAACTCCACGTGACGTGCGGACGAATAAATAAACCAACAAAACAACATAAATAACTAACACACATTCCTCTCCCTTCTTTTTGTTCACTTAAGAATCCCATAAAGTTTTCTACATTCTTTAATAAATTCAGCCAAAAACAGTGGTTTTAATTAGACAATCAGCATTCATTTCTTTATCTGGCAGACGACAAGATCCAAAGGTACGCCTTTACAACGCAATTATAAAAGTTCATAAATTAATCACAGAAATTAAGTGATTTGTTAATTCTTTTACAAGTGAAGAGGAGAGTGCATAGGAAATGAGAAAAAATTGCAAACAAATGTTGGAAGCATTGTCGTGTACATGCATGTGTACCTGCATAATACAAAAGAATGTAAGGCTTTGTATTAACAGAACCTTCAGTTGTAATTAAATAGTGTAAGTTATGAGCCATTGCTTTTCTACCTTTTATTAGTGATAGGTGAGATGGGTTGTGGAAAGACAATATTCTGTTAAAATAATCAGGCATGTGCAACAGTAGAAAAATGTTGTACGCATGGAATATCACCAGCATGGAGCCATGAGATGCTAAGAATTATATTTTATAGTGAGAAAAAATTGATGGAGCAATACAAATATGTTATAATAAAGGTATTGTATTCTGGGTCTGTTAACGTCATAACATACAAGATAGAAATCTTTGATGGTCAAATGAAGATTCAAAAAATGGAGATGGCTTAGGTAGACCAAAAGGAATGAAATTAATTTAGGTGATGTCCACTTGTAACAACTAAGTATAGAAAATACACTGAGATTGAGAGGTATGTTGTATTCCTAATCTAAACGAATATTAATATCTGTGGTCAAAGTTAATGATCATCGCTAATCTGTTAAGTTTCAGATTAATAGAGCTGAGGTACATAAAGAAAAGGAAAAAGTTCTAATGAAAGCAGTAAGAAAAGGAAATGTATAATACGTAGAATCAAGAAACAGAAATGAGGCAGTATATGTATCAACAGAAAAAGATGTGTGGCATCGACATGTAAAAATAAGGATCATTGAAGAGATGGAGAATGAAGAATTGGTAATTGTTCTGAAAGGTAAAGGTAATTTGAATATAGAGTGTGAATGTTGCTTTAAGGCAAAAATCTGTAAAAACACACATAGAAACTTGGAAAGTATAAAAACAGGAGGAATAATGGGGCTGTGACACATGGATTTGATTGGACCAGTTAAGCCAATGTCAAAAAGAGGAAAAAGGAACCACTTATCTATTGGTGATTATTGGAGAATGATTATTGGTCTTTCTTTTATAGGGGAAGTGTCAGACAGCTGAGGAAATAAGAATATTGGTAACATTTGAAGAAAATTATTCTGTGAAGATGCTGAAAAGTATTTATATGCTTAGACAATAGAGGTGAGTTTGTCAAACAAGACCTTCAGGTTTATTTAAATCAAAAGGGAATAAAACATCATTTCAGTCCAGCAAGGACACCGCAGTGTGATGGGACTGCTGAGAGGAAGAAAAAATCCACCATAATTCAATGAATATTGAGAATTATTAGGGAAATTCATGTATTTAAATACTTATGTCTTGCCAGACATCTCATTTGCAATAGGATATTTGTTATAGTTTAACCATGATCTTAAAATGATGGACATGAATAGATTGAAGCAATTATTAAGATATTTGAGGGTGTGTATTGTCTTGAATTTGGAAAAGGAACAGAAACCAATGAAATGTGTTGTGCGGATATATAGATTGATATGTGAAGTCCTCCTGAAAAAGGAGGTGAGAAAGATTGTGATGTGTAACAGATTGAATGCGATACATGTAGAAAATTAAATCTAAGCTCCTACATAGAAAAATGTTGTTATATAGGAGATGTAGTAAAAACTAAGAACTTACAAATTTGTTACGTACCAGATAAAGAAACAAATGCTAATTGTCTAACTAAACCACTGAATGGGCCAAATTTGTTAAAGAATGTAAAATAATTTATGGGTGTGTTAAGAGAATAAAAAGAAGAGATGAGAATGTGTGATAGTTATTTATATTGTTTTATTGTTTTATTTCTCCCACCCAACATGGCATAGGTTAGGTAAACTCTTTTATTAAAACTACTATTTAATCAATCTCAATTTTAATAATAACATTTCACGTTTGTCATAAGTATACATGAAACTGAACGTAAATCCATCTTATTAATAATGGGAAGAATATTTGCAGATATTATAACCGAGTGATATGTACTTTCTTTGGACAGGTCTGACTAAATGGTTTCGTTGAAAAAGTAATTTTAACCACTTATACATTAGTAACTAATATTCTCAAGAAGAATTGTCAATAAAGGTGATCACAATGCTCATTTATAAAATTTTGTAACTAATATATACATTATGTATTAATATATATTATATTTTGTTATTAATTTTATAATTATTTTTATTAATCTATAATGTTTTTTCTGTGGAAACTAAGCATTTATTAATTTGTCATTTTCGTAAGAGAAACGTATTTGTATTTGCTTCATTGATATTAATAAATATAAGAAACGTTGTTTGATATACTACATGGATACTTTATCGTACAGCTATTTTAAAGATGTAACATTTTCCCGCTACAAAAACACTCAGCGTTTCCGGCTGCAGCCAACTTCCAGTTGGCGGCAAGCAAGCATACCGGTAACAAATGGTGGAGTATCCTCACGCGTCAAAGTGAAACATTAAATCTCAAAACGTTTCGTGAAGTAGTGATATTGCTGATTGACGTTATAATTATTTTGCGAAGTTCAAGATAACTAACTGTGAACATTTCTTTGGTGGTAATATACTACATGTGAAAAAAGGGATGTTGTATAGTGCAAATCGCATAACGATACATGTGGAAAATAAAGTGGTGTGAGTGCGGAATCCTATAATATTACCGTATTGTCCGTTACAATCTGCTGTAGAAGATTCCAGATTTCAACTGCCCATTCGAATATTTGATCAACATTACTGAATAGGCAGCTTTTTAATAGTTTTTTCAATTTTTCTTCCATCTTGACATTCAATTGCAACATAGTTATGTATTATCCCTATTACATTTTAAATTTTGATTGTGAATTAAGATATTCCATTACTCCTGCATAGAATAGATTGTTCTCCAATCAGTAGGGCAATTATTTTACGATTGAAGGTGCATATATGAAACAAAGTAACGGGAAAGCAACTGCCTGTGAAATCGTTCTACACAGTATAACTTTTTCGCCTACCTTTCTGAAATTAGGCTTCTCGGTTAGATTTTTACGGTTTAACAGCGTAGAGGGAATTCTTCCTTAACGGGATTGGATATTTTTTTCGCGTTTCAATCGTGAGTTTTCGAGAAATAGTGCCGGAGTGTTCAGTGGCTGTCAGATCGTGCTACGGAATTTACTTTTTTGACGCCTAGTTTTTGAATTAGGCTTTTTGAATCGTATTTTTCCACTGATTCGCGTAGAGTGATTCTTTCCTTAACGGGATTGAACATTTTTATCGCGTTTCGAGCGTGCGTTTTCGACAATTAGTGCAGAAAGAGTTCAGTGGCTGTCAAATCGTGCTGCGCAATTTACTTTTTTGGTTTCTAGTTTTTGAATTAGGCTTTCTGAATCGGATTTTTCCACTGATTCGCGTAGAGTGATTCTTTTCTTAACGGGATTGAATATTTTTTTCGAGTTTAAAGCTTGCGTTTTCTAGAAATAGTGCCGGAAGTGTTCAGTGGATGTCAGATCGTGCTGCGCAATTTACTTTTTTGATGTCTAGTTTTTGAATTAGGCTTTTCGAATCGGATTTTTTCACTGATTCGTGTAGAGTGATTTTTTCCTTAACGGGATTCGATACTTTTTTTCGGTTTCGAGAGTGCGTTTTCTAGAAATAGTGCCGAAAGTGCTCAGTGGCTTTCAAATCGTGCTGCGCAATTTACTCTTTTGACGTCTAGTTTTTGAATTAGGCTTTTTGAAGCGGATTTTTTCACTGATTCGAGTAGAGTGATTTTTTCCTTAACGGGATTGAATATTTCTTTCGCGTTTCGAGCGTGCGTTTTCGACAATTAGTGCAGAAAGTGTTCAGTGGCTGTCAAATCGTGCTGCGCAATTTACTTTTTTTTTGACTAGTTTCTGAATTAGGCTTTCTGAATTGGATTTTTCCACTGATTCGCGTAGAGTGATTCTTTTCTTAACGGGATTGAATATTTTTTTCGAGTTTAAAGCTTGCGTTTTCTAGAAATAGTGCCGGAAGTGTTCAGTGTATGTCAGATCGTGCTGCGCAATTTACTTTTTTGACGTCTAGTTTTTGAATTAGGCTATTTGAGTCGGATTTTTCCACTGATTCGTATAGAGTGATTTTTTCCTTAACGGGATTTAATATTTTTTTCGAATTTCAAGCTTGCGTTTTCGACAAATAGTGCCGGAAGTGTTCAATGGATGTCAGATCGTGCTGCGCAATTTACTTTTTTGACGTCTAGTTTTTGAATTAGGCTTTTTGAATCGGATTTTTTCACTGATTCGCGTAGAGTGATTTTTTCCTTAACAGGATTGGATATTTTTTTTCGGTTTCGAGCGTGCTTTTTCGAGAAATAGTGCCGGGAGTGTTCTATGGATGTCAGATTGTGCTGCGCAATTTACTTTTGTGACGTCTAGTTTTTGAATTAGGCTTTCTGAATCGGATTTTTCCACTGATTCGCGTAGAGTGATTCTTTTCTTAACGGGATTGAATATTTTTTTCGAATTTCAAGCTTGCGTTTTCGACAAATAGTGCCGGAAGTGTTCAGTGGATGTCAGATCGTGCTGCGCAATTTACTTTTTTGACGTCTAGTTTTTGAATTAGGCTTTTTGAATCGGATTTTTTCACTGATTCGTGTAGAGTGATTTTTTCCTTAACAGGATTGGATATTTTTTTTCGGTTTCGAGCGTGCTTTTTCGAGAAATAGTGCCGGGAGTGTTCTATGGATGTCAGATTGTGCTGCGCAATTTACTTTTGTGACGTCTAGTTTTTGAATTAGGCTTTTCGAATCGGATTTTTTCACTGATTCGTGTAGAGTGATTTTTTCCTTAACGGGATTCGATACTTTTTTTCGGTTTCGAGAGTGCGTTTTCTAGAAATAGTGCCGAAAGTGCTCAGTGGTTTTCAAATCGTGCTGCGCAATTTACTTTTTTGATTTCCAGTTTTTGAATTAGGCTTTTTGAATCGGATTTTTCCACTGATTCGTATAGAGTGATTTTTTCCTTAATGGGCTTGGATACTTTTTTTCGGTTTCGAGAGTGCGTTTTTGAGAAATAGTGCCGGAAGTGTTCAGGTATTTTCTATTTGCAAGTATCTGGAAGTTAATGCAGAAAGCAGAGAAGAGAAAAAATGATTTCACATCTCAACAGATTGCCAAGGAAGTGAAGGGAAAGGCTTATCATAATGAATCTGTAGTCTTTAAAGCTCCAGAGAAGCGGTGTTTCAAGTGCAGCTCCAGTAGACATCTTGCACATACGTGTTGAAGAAACAATAATGGCTACAAGGAAATTAAAGGTTTCAGTGTTGAAAGGGTAAGATAAAAGTCAGAAATGTTTCTAGGATTAGTAAGGAAAGATAAGAATTCAGAAGTGTACTTTCCATGTGGGACATGTAAGAAGTTTATTTATTTGTAGAAAATCATTTGGATTGTTATTTTAAAAGCATAATGAAAAGAAATGGAGATCAAGTAGAAAAGAAGAAAGTGTGCTTCTTGACAGAGAGTAGTGGACAAAACAATGGATTTTGGACTCGAGAACAACCAGCCATATGGTGAACAACCTAGAATAGGAAGAAATAGGAACAGAAATTGAATCAGCAAAGAGAAACATTTTCATGGAAACTAGAGAAAAAGGTAAAGTTGAGCAAGATTGCTGTATATTTGAGAATAGTCTATATGTTTCATACTTGATACAGAATTTTATGTCAATACTTCTGGTAACTCAAAAGGATGGTAAGTTAATGTTCTTGAAACATAATGTAATAATTTATATGATGAAAGGAAAAATATTTGTAGAGGAGCTGTGTATTATTGTACTTTATGGTGTGGACGAATCGAAAGGAAAAATACAGACTGTAGCATTACTAGAAGAGAGGAACAAGAAGCGGGTAGTGGTATAGAAAATTAGGTCATCCATCTATGGGGAACATGAAAGAGTTACCCAAGAAAGCATTGAGATTGAAATTAACGAAAAGAGTACTAAAGGTAAGAATTGGAGAATGCTGGATACTTTTTTTATGCAAAGCAATTGAGGACACCATTTGGAGAGACAAGAACACGGACAAAAGGGTAACTTGAAATTATATATTCTTATATATGTGGGCCAATAGAGTCAGAGACATGGAACAGGAATAGGTACGCGATGACAGTCTTAAATTTTACTGATTTTGTGATGATTTATCTTATGGGATCATGAACTAAAGTATTACAGAGATTGTTTGAGTATGTTGCAGTAGCAGAAGCAAAATGGAATAACACAGACCTAGATGCGATAATGGAAGCAGAATAAAAGTTCTGCAAAAGCAATAAATACAACTGCATATGGACAATGGGCAGGAGAAATATCTCACATATGAATCACGCGTTTTTGGAGACACTAATATTCTTTTAAATGTGAGAGTGATAGAGTAATTTCGTTTGCAGATTCGTTTTAAGGAAATTAAACTCTGCAAGAATTACCCAATGAATATTACAAATTAAATTTTGTTTTGTACAGTATAGTTGAATAAATGATACAGCATAATCTTTGTACCAAGAGTTTCGTTCATTTCAATATTAGAATTACTAAAGTTGTTACACTACATTACATTACATTACATTACATACATTATACATACTTATATCTTTTATGCCTTTGGTAAGTCTGGATAAATTAATTCATTTTTAATTAATTAATTAGGATACAGAGGGTGAACTGATACCGAAGGTAATATAGATTTTTTATTAATTACTATCTTTTATACAAGTAGTTTACGAATTACATGTATTTATTACAAAGACAGTACTGTTATGCATGTTCACGTAACATTTTATTTCTAGTTTGGTTGATTATAAAATACGTTCACGAAAAATCAAAATGTTTCACAAAAAATTACATATAAATTGCATGTAATTTGCAAACAGTTTATAAATTGTTACACAGATTATTACTAACAAATTAAGATTAGTAATAACTAATATCAGCCATATGGTGAACAACCTAGAATAAGAAGAAATAGGAACAGAAATTGAATCAGCAAAGAGAAACATTTTTATGGAAACTAGAGAAAAAGGTAAAGTTGAGCAAGATTGCTGTATATTTGAGAATAGTCTATATGTTTCATACTTGATACAGAATTTTATGTCAATACTTCTGGTAACTCAAAAGGATGGTAAGTTAATGTTCTTGAAACATAATGTAATAATTTATATGATGAAAGGAAAAATATTTGTAGAGGAGCTGTGTATTATTGTACTTTATGGTGTGGACGAATCGAAAGGAAAAATACAGACTGTAGCATTACTAGAAGAGAGGAACAAGAAGCGGGTAGTGGTATAGAAAATTAGGTCATCCATCTATGGGGAACATGAAAGAGTTACCCAAGAAAGCATTGAGATTGAAATTAACGAAAAGAGTACTAAAGGTAAGAATTGGAGAATGCTGGATACTTTTTTTATGCAAAGCAATTGAGGACACCATTTGGAGAGACAAGAACACGGACAAAAGGGTAACTTGAAATTATATATTCTTATATATGTGGGCCAATAGAGTCAGAGACATGGAACAGGAATAGGTACGCGATGACAGTCTTAAATTTTACTGATTTTGTGATGATTTATCTTATGGGATCATGAACTAAAGTATTACAGAGATTGTTTGAGTATGTTGCAGTAGCAGAAGCAAAATGGAATAACACAGACCTAGATGCGATAATGGAAGCAGAATAAAAGTTCTGCAAAAGCAATAAATACAACTGCATATGGACAATGGGCAGGAGAAATATCTCACATATGAATCACGCGTTTTTGGAGACACTAATATTCTTTTAAATGTGAGAGTGATAGAGTAATTTCGTTTGCAGATTCGTTTTAAGGAAATTAAACTCTGCAAGAATTACCCAATGAATATTACAAATTAAATTTTGTTTTGTACAGTATAGTTGAATAAATGATACAGCATAATCTTTGTACCAAGAGTTTCGTTCATTTCAATATTAGAATTACTAAAGTTGTTACACTACATTACATTACATTACATTACATACATTATACATACTTATATCTTTTATGCCTTTGGTAAGTCTGGATAAATTAATTCATTTTTAATTAATTAATTAGGATACAGAGGGTGAACTGATACCGAAGGTAATATAGATTTTTTATTAATTACTATCTTTTATACAAGTAGTTTACGAATTACATGTATTTATTACAAAGACAGTACTGTTATGCATGTTCACGTAACATTTTATTTCTAGTTTGGTTGATTATAAAATACGTTCACGAAAAATCAAAATGTTTCACAAAAAATTACATATAAATTGCATGTAATTTGCAAACAGTTTATAAATTGTTACACAGATTATTACTAACAAATTAAGATTAGTAATAACTAATTGTTCACGAAGGAAGTTTATAATAAAAGTGAAAAAATTAATAAATTATTTGCTAATATTTGAACATATAACGTGTGCTTGTGCTGAAATATACTTATAATTTGCAAAAACGTTATAAGTAATTATACTGATTGTTAATAACAAATTAATATCGTTAATAATAAATTATCCATAATGTAAATTTTCAATAAAAGTGATAAAATCTAATTAATTAATGATTGTTACTTGTACTTACAACGTATTCGTGTTAAAATGTATATATAATTTACAAAAAGTTTATAAATTATGCCACTTATTGTTAATAACAAATTGTTTACAACGCAAATTTATAATAACAATGAAAAAATTAACAAATTATTGGCTATTATACCGGAAAAATAATAATTAATGGAATCGGGAAATTTCGGAAATTTTCGTCGATCTTCGGCCGATCGGCGCCTATATAAGGGGCGACGCTCCTGTGATAGAGTCATATGTCAGTTCGACTTCGGAAGTAACACGTCTAAATTTCTAAGTGCGCGGAAGGGGTGGGATCCGAAATGTGGTTGGGACTAGCCACCCCAGCCACATCCCACCCCATTAAACCATTTACTAATCATTTTTTAAATTTTCAGCTATTAATTATATTTTTCTTTCAGGTTTTAATTTTTTTTTTTTCTTTTTACAGGTATTAATTATTTTTTCAATTTTCAGATATTATTTTTTCGTTTCTATTTAGTTTTATTTGAGAATTCGAATATTTCGTATAATATTCAAATGTCTCATCACTGGTTTGTTTTCGTCTCGTCGTTGGTTTGTTTTTTCTCATCGTTGGGTTGTGCGTATCTAATTGTTGGGTAGTTTCTTTCATTTGGTTCATCTTTGTCGTTTATATTTGTTTCGCTTTTATTTGTTATCCTGTTACTAATCCGTTTCCTTTCAGGTTTATATATTTTTCTTTTTCAGATTTTCAAGACATCCTTGGACGACGCGAGATACACGCCTTTAGACCTAAGTATATCTAAGTAATTATAAGATAGATTACTAGACTAAGTGTCTTGTGCGCGCTATCTGTACAAAGGTAAACTATCTAACTTGGAGCGAAATATATAAATTCGCTATCTTTCTTCTCTTACCCCTCTCGTTTATCAAATGGAACATAATTGTTCTCGCGATAATCGCGATTGTTCTTAAGCACCGACTAGCCTACGCGATGTACTGCCTTGCACTCGACAACTTTACGTCTCATAAGTCATCCTCACGACTCGTCTCCGACACTCATTTCCAGCCACTGTCAATCTCGTCATGCTTCGGGTTCCAAGGTGGCCCCCGGGTTTCTGTTTCTTCTGGACTTGATGCGGGGGTCCAGCTGCCCCGGTCGCGTACGCGACTGGGGTTCGGGTACGCAGTTGGACGGACATAGTGTCTACGGTTAGACCACAGGGATGATTAAGTTCTACCCCGTGTGGCTGGGATGCGAAGTGTCTGTCTGGCTTGCAATGCCCCGCCGGACCCTCGTGTCGACTCTGGGGTTTCATTGGTTCGGGGACTATCCTTGGTCCACGTGTAAGTCATGGCGAGAACGACAGTGACTGGACTTTAGATAGGCCCGATCGGGAGGGTGCCGAGGCATGAAGTTGTCTTGTACACGGGAGTACATCTCGTCGGCTAGTCGGTCTTTCGAATAATCGCGAGTTCGTTCGGACGCGCCGCGATTTTAACTTAGTTTTTCTTTGCTCGCGTTTTTCATATTTGATACCCGAATATTGTGGGAACTTAGAAATATTAGAGTCTGTTAGTGTTGCGACAGTAGATTAGTAAATTTTTGTACACCGAATCGAAGTCCCTTTGTAAGACACGAAATTTTATGAAGTGTCAGTAGAGTCATTTTAACTTCATTCGCTCCAAGTTAGATTAGGGTGCCTTTGATACAAATAGCGCCAGCAGGCTGCGCCACTAGGGCGCTTGTAGGGGCTCGATGCGTAGCCACCTCCACGTGGTGAGACCTGGTAATTGGTATGGTTTTCCAAAGAGAAATCTTTGGCAAACGATACCAAGCTAAGAGCTACGCATACATTGTTATGTAAATTAATATGGATTAAAATATTTGTAAATTAAGCTTTCATTTTTATTGCAGGAAACATCATCGATGTTATATATATATATATTCAATGACATCAATTCCTGTTTGTTACAAGAGCCTTCAAAGGTGCTACAACCTCTCAATTTCAAATACACCAATTTTTGTACAAATCAAAAGATGTCTTCGTATTTTGGCCAGCTATCCGGCGAAATTCCCTACTTGTGCATCGTAACAGAGCGATATTCCGGGCGATGGTAAACGAAAGAACGAAAATACTATGTGCATCGCGAACTAAATATTTTCCGACCATTTTTCCTGATTTTAGCAAATCGAGGATATCTCAGACCACGCGGTAGTCTTCGTTCGACGCTGGACATGGCGAATGTTCTGCGATATTGGAGCTTTTCTCGCGCGCAAAAGCTCCGAAATTTAAACTAGTATCGCGGCCATCGCGACGCTCGATACGATAGGAACGACTGTATCGTTGCAGTGGTGACGCGAAGACTGGGATTCGGAGCCGTGGAGCTCGTAAAATTAAACTTTATACTCTCCTTATCGAACACCGTCCCCGACGTCGTGTCGAATGACCGCCAACGAATCCCACGGTAATCCATGATCGTCGCGGATCACCGCGGGATAATCCAGGAACCGGGATGCGGCCAGTCCACGGCGTTTCTACGCAAAACAAATCAACGTGCGATTTACGAGCGTACCCCTTTACGAGATCAGGGGTCTGGCAGGGGGTGGTTTTTACCACGACGTAATCATTTTTATCGGTCCCCCGGCCCCGTCGTTTCTGACCGGCGTCGGATAAATATTTATGGCCGGCCCGTATAGCGTTCGGGCGTCGATGCCCTCGTAACTCAACCCCGTACGGCCGATTTCTTTTTATGGGCGCCGCCAGGCGACGAGTTACAGCTCCTCTGAATTTACGGGTGCCGCCCCGCTTTAATCCAGCCCTGTAATTGCTGACGGCCTCGAAACGCGACGAATCTCGCGTCGGGTTCGAGGTCGACGACATCCACCAGCGTCGCCGTTCGTTGCCGACGGAAACGAAACGGGGGTTGCTTTTGACGGGACGAGGCAGAGCATAGAGGGGATGTAGAACGGCCACGCTTGCGCCACCTCGTGGCTGAGCCACGAAACCTTCGCCGTCGAGGGTTGCTTCACCCTCGACCAGATGTCGGCACGCAGCGCGTTTTCGGACTGGCTCGAGAGACGTCACCCTATCGATACCTTCGAATTGATTCCGAGGATGAATAATGCGAGCTCGCACCCTTCGGCTCGGCACGGTATTGGAAAGTGTGAACGAGGTTGCTCCCCTCGATTGCACCTTCGAGAGGCCAGAATTTCTTCGTCGGTGGATATCGATTCTTTGACTCCGTGCAATGGCGGCTGCCTGAAGTTTACGAGGCGTCGATAGTTACAGTGGGCCTGGTAAATAATTGGAAACTGTTTGGTGCTGGAACGACTGACGTGACGTTGAATTTATGCAGCCTGTTAAACTCCGGGCGAGAGTTCTTCGTAAATAGGCGTCGTTTCAAAAAAAAAAAAAAAAAAAAAAAGAAGAGGAGGAGGAAGGGAGAAAAAGAATAAAAAGCATGGCAAATTGCGTAGTTTCCGGTTGAGAACGATCGCAGAGATTAATCCGCTTGTTAATAAGGACAACGTCGACGGAACAGCGGAAAGTTGCGACAACAGAAGGATGGGGATTACGGTAAGCACTCGAGGCTTGTTTTCAGCGTGCCACACCAACGAAGGTAAACTTCATTTGGCTCGCGGTGAATCTCGTAAAGCGACTTGGCATTCGTAGCAGATATATTTCTTCGACTATGGAACCACTTTTACAGTCCCCGCGATGATCTCCAACCTGGTGCTCGAGAATTGAACGACGTCGTTCCGTGACTATTCGCTTCGGGGCGTTTGTCAAATTTCGCGCCCGTCCAAGCCGCGGGAATATAGCGCGAGGAGAGATTGTAATCGAGGAGGAAAAGATTAAATATGCATTGGGATGCGTACACCTTTTGTCGTTCTAATTGCACGCTTAAAGCTCTCCTGGATAGGCGCTGTGCTCATTTACATGGAAAACGCGCGATTTTGATAGGTCAGAAGACCTCGTTATAGAGGCTTGTTCGGTTAATGGATTAACTTTACGCCCAAGGGAAGACTGAGTATTCAGTGGAGCTTGGATATTTTCACGCGCGCGTTTTATCGGTCGCCTCTCCGCCGCGTATCCGTTCTCCGGGTATCGAAATATGCAAACAAGCCAATTAACTAATTATGTCGGTGCACACGGTACGCAGGTGTTCGCGTAAAGCGGTGTATGGTAATTGTAAAGCACGGATTAACGTATCTTCGCGCAAAAACGGCTAGAAAAACTGCCATTTCATTTTTGCGTGATCTCGTTTCTGCCTGCATAGGGATGTTAAACAAATTTCGGATTTTCCGGTGGCCAGTGGTTCGCGTGCAAAATTAACCCTTTGTGGACGAAGATCGCGTCGTATCGAATTTCGCGAGTATCGTGGTAGAAAATAATTTCACCTTTCCCACGTTATCGTCGAGGCTTTTTATTTCAGGAATTTTCCGCGGTTCGTTACATATTTCATGCATCACTACCGATACTTCTAATTCGCAAAGAATTGAAGTGCAGCGCGGTACGAATTATCGACTCGTACTACTGGCGCGGCACGCAAGTAGTACAAGTCAATTGCAGTAGCGCCTGTTCCGTCGGTATCCGGACAGAAATAAATTTCCCACGATTCTCGACGATTTAAACTACTTTTCGATTATCATCCGTCCCCTGAAATCCCTTCGCTGGTCTCCTCGATCGAACGACCGATCGGAGAAACGAAGCTCGTTTAAGCTAACGTGTTTCGAAGATCCTGTCCCGATATGAATTTATCGCCGCCACATTTTACCAAGTAGCAGCTACTTTCGCGAGCTTGCCACGACCCGTGCGTCGTTTGGAACAGGCAAAGTGCAAAGCCGTGTCGTCGGGTTTTTACGGGTCGGCCGTGCCACGAAAACCCAGAAGAGCCAAGACTATCGTCGAACGATTGCCGGAAAATGGCGTAACACAACGGAAGCCGCGTTTTCATCTCCGTAGTAACCATCAGGCGAGTCGGTATGGAGAAACTCTCGCGGTTCGTTGCCTGTTACCTAGCAAGTTCACGGGCGTAACAGGGGAACGTTAATCGAGCATGAAACGGTTCAACGCTATAACTGTATCATAGTAGCGTGTACTTGAGTTATGTTACTGTTATGGGACTACAAACTTCCACTATACTACGCTAGTACTTCTGCGTTTTAAGGGCGGCAATGCCGCGCGGGGTTAGAGGTCGGTATACACTCCGCCGCAGTACCATTCTTATGTCCTGCCATGGTGTCGTTCCACCAAACGATAGTACTACTCGAGGTATAGTAACTGTTAACTTGGTTACTCTGTTTCATTCAATTCCGTCTTCCATTTTTCCCCCTTCCTTTTATTTCAATGATTTCGAAACGGCTCCTATCGCACGCACCCTTTGTCTGTCGAATGCAACCCTCTCCATGTTATATGGGTCACAGATCTATACGTATCCAACGTCTCATCTTCGGTTTCACGCATCTTCGTTCCAAGGATCCCGCGCTCCAATTCCGTTCCTTCGCACGAGTCTTCTTTCACGAGTCAGTCGTCTTCGAACACGCAACTCACGAGCAACGAATGGGGTCGATCCGCGAATAGCAAGGATCTTTGTTACAACGTTGTACGTTGCATAAAAATAGATTTACGTCACGAAGACTGGGTAACACGGTCATAAACGTTCGGAATGTTAATCCAAAAGAAGACTGTGCCGTATCAAAAATTTCCCTACGTTCTCCATTTATTTCTCCCGCTTAATTCCGTCGTCGCGCGATCCTGCATGGAGATAAATTTACAATTCATAAGAAAAAGGGATTCGACCCCGAAGAGGGCTCGATCCACCGACTTGCCTCGGTCGCAGTCGAGCACGTTACCCATTGTGTCAACCTCTCGTTGAGGGAAACAAATGTCTTCAGACGCTACTCGAGCATCGTGGGTGCATTGTGAAACACAAGCGAGTTGTTTCAATTGCAAAAGACGGTCCGGACGCGTAATAAGGTTACGTTCTCCACGGTCCAGAGGGCGAGCAACGTCAGAGGTAAAAAGAATTTTCTCCAAGATGTGGCTCTTTTCCTCTCTCTTTCTCTCTCCTCTCCTCTGCCGTACCCTCTGGCACAGAGAGAGGGATTCTACAGACGGCTCTGTACGAACGCAACCGTCGTATTACATTCGTCGTCCGCATTTTCATCTCAAAGAATTATGGCCGCTTTGAAGGCTTCTCGACCATTCACTTTGGAGCCTCTGGAAATCCGCCGTTATTCGACTTCGCATGCGAGTCGACCGGATGCCGTGCATCTTTTATGCAGCGCTGTGTGCACCTTCGAGTAACTACCGATTCCGTGAGGCCCTGAGCCGTTCCGCGGCGGAAAAAGAGAGAGACGCTTCCTCGTTGCGAGCCGAGATGCCCCGGTTGACCGACGCGTTCGTTTCATCGCGAAAATATGCTGCACGAGGCCAGATTTCACGGAGAATCTCTGCTTCTCCGCTCCGACGATAGAGCAAATGAAGTCGTCCGTGATTTTATACGTAATCCGAGAAATATGATCGCGGGGAACCGTGGGTATTATCATCGGGTATCGAGGGTATCGAACGGTATCGAGCGGTATCGAATAATAACGCGAGAGCAAAGTACAAATAGCACGCGAGCCTCGTTCACGTGCGGCAAACTCACAGGCTTCGAGATTAAATCTTGGATCGCGATCGTAAAACGATTCGTAACGAAGATCCGAGAAAAGCCGAGAAAGGAGGCTGTGGATAGTTGACTCTTAGCCCCTTCCGCCTCGGCCTTTCTTATCTTCCGGCCGGACGGTAAAGAAACAGAACCGTGAGAGATTCGAATGCTCGATACGAAGGTTGCGGTGTAGATACATGGTCCGGCAAAGCCTTCCATTATCCTGGTCGACGCTATTCAATCCATGCTACACGTATCCCGATGTATTTCCCGGAGCGTCTCGGCCAGATAGAGCGTCGCGTCGCTCCTCCAGCGCCTGCAGGTTCTCTATAAACAGATCCGTTTATCAGCTCTGGCTAGCGATAAACTCGCTAGCCAGACGCGAGGATCCGTCACCATCTGGACGGTTTCCCCTGTAGCGGTTTTTCTTCGCGAGATAAAAGGCCGAGAAAACAGGAAGCAACGCTCCAGAATTCCGCTGGATGGCAAGCTTAAGAGTCGGATCTCGCGGGTTCCAAGTTCAAAGGTTTCCTTGGGTGGTCCCGGGATTATCCTGCAAAGTTTCGTGCCGACGTTTCGAAGGAACTTATCCTCGAAATTTCGCCCGGGTCTTTCCGTTGAAGCCGTTGGCGGTATATCATGGAAAAAGCAGAAGTGCGAAGTCGACGGGAAGATAGGCAATAATGCTCGAGATGTCAGTTTCAACCCCCGTTGTCGCACCTGGTGACGTGGCCGCTTTGAAAAACTGCAACAAAGTGGAAGCGACCGGTGAGCGGTGCTTCGTGCCCTTCGTCCCTTCGCTCCCACGCGATCCTCCATTTCCGGCCCGGAGAGTTATTGTTTCCAGGCGTCGCGACGTGAACGTCACCGGCGAAAGGTAACAAGCAAACAAGGCTGTCGCTTTCTTATCCCGCCGAGTCAAGAGAGAAAGAGAGAAAGAGGCAGAGAGGGAAATGCTGATGAATTTAGACGCGCGAGCGCCACGATGCGAAAAAAAACCGACGAATGCTCTAACGATGCGAACGATTAACGTTTATTCCACGAATAATGAGAATCGCATGCATAATGAAGCGACGCACGAAAGAAGCCGGCTGTCCAGTCGTCGTTTTTCTATCGATATTCGGGAACAATGCGAAGGAACGGCGACTGTATTCTGCCCTCCAGCGATGAAAACCTTTCGATATTTTGTCTGTTATTTATCAATTTCTTTCGCTCTCGAATTAAACGTCGAACTGTCCTGCGAGAAGAATTCGAAAATTTATCGGGACATTTCCGCTCGGAGATTGAATGGCATTTCTGGCTAAATATTTTCAATATCCATTGATCGGTATTCGAGGACTTTCAATTAAAATTAATGAAGCCATCATGCGCGGGCACGCGTGATTTACTTTGGCATTTGGCGAGCTTTATCTTTCATTCTTGGGTTTTATTGATCTCGGAATAGGCATTAATTTTATTTTCAATGGCATCGTGACAAAGGCCACGGGAATGTCGATAAATAGTTATTCCGACGACTGCAAATAAATAATTTCATTACGCGTCTGTTTTTAACGGAACAAAAAAAAAATAATGTTTTCAGCAATTTCCCGTTTCTACCAAAAGCACGCGCAATAGAAGTAAATGGTTACCCTGGCATAGCTGTACAATTTTTTTACCAATACAGGGTTGCGTAAAACGTTGGGTTTACGTCTCTATGAAACTGCAAATATTTGCAGAAGGATATCGCGGACCTGCTGAAAATTTTTTTGCAGATTTTCGATTAGAAAATCAATCAGAGCTCGGCAATAAAATTTTACTCCAACCAGAGCTGAGTTACGTACGTCAAGGATCCAGGATAAAATTCATTTTTCGAACCCAACGCCGTTCCCGGTTTTCCGATTATTTTCATAGTATCACACGAGAGCGAACGCTCTTCGGAATACCTCAGACATGCAGATTATTCACGAATGCACGATCGAATAAAAATATAAGTGGAACGTTAACGATTAACGAAACGATCAAAGGAGATCTCGCGGCGGAATTCTAGATCGCGAGAGATTCGTTAGACGCGGTTAGATTACACTTCAACGTAACGTTTCCTCTCCATCAACCGACCCTTTGTCAATCTGGCGAACGGAGATGCAATTTCTAATTCAATTTAATTGTACTTTCTGGTTACAAAGACCACCTAAAGCTACTTGTTGATTCGGGTACCCTTCCGTGCAGACAAGAAGAACAAACTACGGACAATTCACGAAACCACCGCTGTTAATTCAATTCCTGATTCATTTTCATAGTTCGAGACTCGAGTCTCTATCATCCTCGACGAAAAAAGAAATCCAAATATTCCATTCGACGTAAAATTCGATAATCTCTCGTTTTAAATTCCTTCATGAATTTTCAGGATTTCGATTTTATCTAAAATTTCCTTTATCCGGTGTCAGCTCGATCTCACCCTGTCCTTTGGGCACGTTCGGATTTTCTGACGCACCGACCCCTTTGTAATTTTTATCTCGATTATTCGCCACAGCGAATCTTTCGCAAATTTGTATTAAACAATTCAACGCTTAAGAGGTTAGCAAACTTTTGCTACTCCGTCAGAATCGTCGATCGAAGCTGAACCAGTTTCTCCAGCACGCTACGTGGAACTCCAGTAGGACGTTGGCAGGACGTCGGTGCAGCGACAACAACGCGGGTAAACCTAATAATGAGCAGCATTATTAAACGTAATAACGTTTTTAGATTGCCTGTTTAAACGCACGAGGCGAACGCGCTGCGCACGTCCGAGTTACCCGATATTGCAGGGTAGGAAGGCTTTGCCGCGTGTCTCGATGTATTTACGCGCACGCGAGCGTCAGGACGACAGTGCGATAACCGGACTGTCCTTTTTAAAGCGGAGCTTAAAAGCTTTCCCAGCGGGTCCGCCGGAAAAAGCAGGCGCAGTCGTAAACGCCACGAGGTGACCGCGACTTTCGGCGAATACTGATGCCAGCACCCGAAGAAATTCTTGCCAGCTTCCTGCCACCCCTGCATCCCACGTCCGAGGGTCCCTGCATCGCGACCCGACGTCGGAATTTCTTCGCGACTGGACCATGAAGCCCCGTACCCGAAATCGCTGTCACGCGAGACCCGGCTGTCCCCGCGACTCCCTGACTCTCCCTGCTTCTCTCTAACCCCCTCTGTTTCTCCCTGGCTCTCCCTGCTTCCCGTGGGGTGTGGTTTCGCTCAACGGCGAGGGTGTTACTCGGTAGCTTAAGTACGTGGGATTCAGATCGATTCGAGATTGATCGAATTACCGGCTATGTTTGTTATTAAATTTTAGGCAATATCTGGAATTCGAGGGGGCCTCCCGATTTTTCCTGGGTCCGTGACTGATAGCGGTTTGTGAAACTCCAGTGGCAATTCGAGTTTGTTAGGAGGAGCAATTGAACGCAACGCGTGTCGTACTTCGTGTAAATTGTTTATTTAAATGAAATTTTTCGTGTACACAGAAGCGGCGAAAACGTGAAACCCATGTCGAAACTGGCTAACCCAGTTTACGGACGCGAGGGCACAAGGTAGGAAAAAGTTGAAAATGTTATTTCACAGGTCGGATGAGGAAATGAAACCGGTAATTGGACTGAAAATAATGCATCTTCGCGCGCGTGATATTGTCATAATTGAACGTTCCAAGCAGTTGACAAATTAAGGCGGCCGTGCCGTGCTGTACAGACCACGCGTTTCGCTTAATAAATGAAGCTAATTAGACGAAAAATAAAACGGTCGTCCAGCGTTGTTCCCCGTGACTATTAATTACCCCGATCCTGGGGGTCATTATGAAATTCTGCTGCGACATACAAAAATTCATCGTGCGAATCGTCCCTCTCTCTCTCCGTTATCCGTGCGCTGTAAAAAATTGCACACGCAGCTTCATAGTTGCTTAGCATCTTAATTCGCGAATTAATAATCTCGACACTGGCGTAGCAAAAACTCACCAAGACATAGAACCCCCGAAACGTGAAAATCGATTGCGGACACAAAGTTTCCAGGGTGTAACACTGGATTCTCTGTGGAAATCGACGATCTAGCGCAATAAACGTCCTTTGTTGAGGGGTTACACTGAAAAGAACGTGTCCTCGGAATCGCTGGATGAATATACGTTTATTTAACGATGGCACGGACAGAATCGAACTGATTGATTCGGGTCGCGTAGGTCACAGTGGTCTCCAGAAAAATTGGAGACAAAGGACACGCTGTGACAAAAGCAAAACAAAGGGGAAGGGATGACCCCCATATAGCTAGGATGCAGAGTACAACATCTTTTACCGTAGGTGGAAAGGGTTCTCGTTCGCGGTACCAAGAACTGGACCAGGACTGGAGAATTCGACGAGGTCGATCTCGCGTGGTAATTCCGTCGTTTGGAAACGAGACGGTCCTCGTGGAAACGTTAATTATGCCAGTCTAGCAGGAAGTGGTCGTCCTTGACTCGAGGGAGACCGATCGATTAGCCGAGCGATACTCGATCAACGTGGATGACGAGCGGCGAAAGCTCGAAAGCTTGTTAAAATCCGGCTTATCGAGAACCAGGACGAATTCATCGGCGTTATTTCCAGGCGCGTACGTGGCCGACGTCTAGGCGTGTGATCCATCCGGCCGGAAGTGGCGGCGATCGATTAGCAGAAAATATATAGCGATTGACGTGACGCGGCGGGTGCATCGCTCAACCGATTGTAACGGTATCGGCTCGTAATTTCGGAAAACGACGCTCCGGGCAGTGCCGACGCTACTAATACAAACAACAGGGATACCGGTACACGCTTGCCAGTTCGAAATTGTCGGCCGACCAACCACGGCCCCTGCTTCCTTGCTTCACTCCGCTCTAACGATTTCCCCTTTGATTCTCCTCCTGCTCCATGCAGAAGGCCATTTTCTTTCCTCCAGTCAATCGAACTTCCCGGTATTTTCCGCTTAAGCGGTAAAGTCTGAGAACTTTACCCCGAAATAGGCGTCCAGGCTTTCCGGGCGTATTCGATAAATATTTCATAGAATTTCGTCTCCGTCTGAAAACCGATTTCGCCGTCTCGCAATTTTCTCCCGTTTTCTCTCGTTTCCCACTCTCCGCGTGCAGCCGCCGATCTATCGGTTTTCCCCTTGCGAGATTACGGAGCCGATCTTGGCCGTAAACCACGGCACGCCGGCGTAGACACACTTTGGTGCCCCGTGTAATTTCATCAGCGCGGTAGTAATTTGCCGGACTACTTGTCACGCCCGGAAACTGTGCCCTACTTCCGGCCAACCGCGTGTCCACCCTCGAAAAACCGCCAACGAACGATCAACGCGAGCGTGGATCGCTGTGGGACCACCGTAATGCAACTCTCGGATTCGTTACAACCCACACCGCAATTTCCAGCCGAGGGTTGTTGTTTCGGCAATGGAAACTTTGTTCCCCTAACTTTTCTAGCACGCGAGCGATTCCGTTTACCTAATATAGACATATTATCGCGGACTTGGCTGGATAGAGAGCGCGTATAGATTTTCGGACGAAGATGGAGCGACGTGAAAAGTTTATTAGCGTTCCCCGAGATTGGCCACGGGTTAATATCAGCCACCCCCTTTCTAAACGTTGCCGAGGTAATTTTAGATATCAACGGGTAAATCGAGTGAGTAATAGTTCTGTTCCGGTCAGCTGCAACCGCGGTTCCGCGAGAACGCGATCTGGAGAGTTTCGCGAAATTTCGAGTACCCGAGGCTGGACTCGCGGAGCGATTTCTTTGGGAAATTCGCGGGCCACGGGGTCGCGAATGAAGCGTGACAAACGGCGGATGTTGCGTATGAGGGATGTCGCGTGTGTATATTTTTCGCAAATTCAAATTTTTCGAGCATACGTTTGTGTCCTCCCCTTATTTTACATTTTGGTACCAATCGATATTTTCATGAATATTTTTACACGACTCTTTTTTACACGCTATTCTCTCACCGTGTAAAGGGAGTCGCAGGTGTACGTAAGAAAGTGAATTTCCGGTCGTCAAGCGTCAGAATTGGAGCACGATTTTGAATATAAATCAGCTCGTTTTGAATATAAAGCAACTCGAGTTTCTCGCAACGAACGAAGCACGAACAACGAAAAAGGTATTCCGGAAATTTAATTATTACTCGCGGTGTACAAAGGAAAATTCTTAGAATATCCGATACAGGAAGAACAGGTCGAAAATCAGGCCCAAAATGGTGGTTCGTTGAACCGGTACCCGAACGATGATTGCTCGCAGGCTCTCGCTTTACCCTCCGCCGGTTATTGCGCATCGTCGCGAATGAATTAACGGTGCAATTAATCAAACGCTTCGAATAATCAGCGTGCAACGTTACGGCGTTCCAGCGTTGCAGCGAACTCGAACGAGTGGACAAGCTCCTGCCTATGACGGTGTTCGCGCTCGCGTGTTAATACTGGCCGCGGCAGGGTAAACCGAAACGGTCCGCGACGTGCATAATGACATTTCAATAGATCGACGTATTAATGAGCTCGCTCGCTATTTACTTTTCCACCTAGCGCTGACACGATCCGCGCCAATTCCTTTCGCTTCTTCGCGCCATCGCTCCGACGGGCATCGGTGAAATCGCGTCATCATTTCGCGTCGCGTCGTCGAATTAACGTTCCACCTGCGACACTGGCCATTGGTCTACTTGCCTCTATTCGTCGAAACGATGTCGGTCATGCCGGGTATTTCGAAATTACGCCTCACGTCTGTCGTGACGCTATTCTGCACCCGATCGGGTGGAGATCCGTCGAAAGGAGGGTTGAATCCTTCGTCGCGAATATTTGCAAATCTCGCTGCGGCAGTCGTGATGTCTAATTTCGAAATACCCTGTACGTATCGACGGTGAGGAGCTAATTTTAGCACGGCCAGCTTCGTGCCTCTGATCCGTGTAATAAATAGTATGACAAATGACCGGAGGAAGATAAAGAAAAATTCCGTTTAACAAGCTCCGCCGGAAATCCGCTTGGTCGGGATAAAAAAGGAGCACGTTCACCGGAGTTGCTTAAAAAGGCTGAATGATTCCGTTCACTGTCGATTGACAAATTGAAGGATTTTCCGTGCCATTTCTCCGCGAAATAGACGCGATCGTTAACGTCGTTCGCGCTAAATTTACCAAAGAGACAAAAACGCAGTCGCTCATTACGGGCGAAAAAAGGAGGATAGTCGGGGAAAATTCTCGCATCGCTAACAGTAATGGCCGGGCCGGAATTCGAAATCAGCCCGCGAATCGCCGAATCGTCTTTAGCACAGCCGATAAATCGCGATGCGTTTCACTCATCGATCTCGTCTCCGATGATACTGCTCCCGCGTTTCGACTATTCGCCGATCATAATTGTCGTAATTCGCGAGAGCTCGGATAAAAATTCCTAATGCGACCGTTTCACGTTAATGCCCAATAATTTTCCAGATTCGCCGGCTATATTTCGCGAAAATCCCCTCGAAACATGTCCAGTGGGAACGTCGCGCTATCGTTGGACTTAGCGCGTCGCAATAATTACGAGTCACTGGAAATTGTTTATCCGTGGCGCTTTAAAACCCTCTCGAAGAGGCTTAGGAATACTAAATTCAGCGTTTGTTTCCACGAAATTTCACGCGCGAACGTATAAACGGATATTCGAACGAGTCGGCCCGTTTAGTCGCAAAATTTCCAAGACGTCTTTGGTCGACTACAGCGAAAGTTGGACCCAGTGGGTATCCGCTTCTCCATCTGCCAGTATCCTTCGTCTTCCATCAAATGGCGCGAAAGGCAACTTTTACCGCGGGAAGAAGAATCCGCTGGAAAAATCGACGAGCTGCAAGAAAGGAGACGATGGGAATGGGGAAGAAAAATGGATTCGAAGCTAATGGCTGGGCGAGAAGCGTAATTTTCGCCGGCGAGTAACTTCGAAATAATTATCGTCTCCGACGATGCATTTAATACCCTCGAGAGGGCGCGTGCACAGCTGCATCAAGATTCAGCGTGTTTGCGTGGAAATGTCAGTAACAGGCTACTCGGTGCCACCGTGGAGTATACAAGAAACGATGACGTCAGCCGGAAGGGGGTGGTGGGTGGTGGATCGAGGGGTGGCGACCCAATTTTTCATTTTGCGACGGGGACTTAAAGAATGCGCGCGGATCGTGAAATCCGTGGTCTCCGAATTTCTTGCTCCCTTTTCCACCTTTTCTTCTTCCTCCTCTCCCTTCTCCCTTTCACCGGCACTTTCTCCCGGCCGGAATTTCGATACGTTCCCGCGACCCTGCAGAGACGGATTCTGATTCGGAGCAACGTTTCCCAAATGGACGAATCTTGGCGCGCGAGGATTTTTTCGCGTTTTATCCCCGATCGCGATTTGCATTCCTGTTGCTCCGGTTTTTTATGGCACCGCGGTAGAACAGGGAATTGGATGCATAACGTAGGAAACGAGGGGGAATAATTTATGGTACGCGGTTCCATTTTAATCCGCAATTATGTCTCGATTATTTTGTATAACGTAGAATCTCTCGAGAGAGAAGTAGCATTTTGAATTTTAATAGCCTGAAAGCAACGAGTATTTTCCGAAATAATTGTGCCGGTGATTACGAAAGTGGCTCGAGTCGTACATATATTTCGCAACCGAAAAATTTAAAACTCGGTGTTGTGAATATATTATGAATTAAAAATGAAGGCGAAAATGAAGCAAAAAGCCTTTCCATCAAAAATGTTATTTTTTTCCGCGGGAAAATAAGTTTCTTCTATTCTTTCGACCTAGATTACTTTTATAACTGCCACTACGATCGATCCTCGAGTCTATTTGAGTGTATTTGGTAACGCAGAATGGAAGGCGGAGCGTTTGGGAACCACTGTCGAGCGAAGCGTGAAAAGCTAAATGGCCAGGCGTTCGTTTCCTAAAATTAATTCCGCGTTAATGTGCATCTTATATGCAGACGCGCGGACACACGGACGAGCCGTTGCGCTCGAAATAACGCGTTACTTGTAAACGGAGCGCGGATATTACCCGAAGCTCGACTGATTGAAGGAAAGCCAGAGAAACTGCGCGTGTATTTCGCGCGGACCGGCCATGTGGAAAACGATTGACGTCACCAGGAGTCGACGCTATCGTTCGAGCCGTTATTCGGCCCGTTACACCGCGAAGAAGAGAAAACTGTTTCTCCTGCAAAAGGAGCAGATCGAATGCCTCGAAAATTATCGTCGATCCAGTAAGCAGTCCGATGCTCGTGAGCCCAAAGCTCCTCCGTTCGAGCGACGAGCACGCGAATTCATTTAGTCCCCGACTTTTCAATCGATCTCCTTCGACTCAGTTCGACGGGTACGGTTCCCTCGTCCTTGGAAATTCCACGTTTCTGGGCGTCTCAGGTAACGTCGGACAGAAACGGAGGTGAAGGAAGCCTCGTAGTGACCTGGCGAAATTTTTTCACGCGTTGGAACGCGAAATGGATCAGTCCCTATCGAGACACCGCGTCAGTGCTAATTTCAGTATCGTTTCGTATAATTTTCGCGGGGTTGTTAGAGAATGGAGGGTAGGTTAAATGAACTTGGAAGATTTGGGAACGATGGATACTCGCTGGGAACCGTGCCGCTAACGTGCCCGGTCGACAGGGTAGTTTTATCGGCAAAGGAATATCGGCTTGCGGTGTTCGTCTTACAAGCGCTAAACAGGAACGCACGCTCCAATATTTCCGGTAATTTTGCTCGGTGACGTTTCAATGGATGTGGCCGATTTATTCCCGTGATATTTTTCCGGTTTGCCGCCGCGCGAAAGTATTCACGGCGGAATAAGAAACGGCGCGGTTCGCTCACGCGGCAAACCGACTCGCTTTTGTGCCGAGCGTACCAGCTTCGGCCAGACCGTGAGTTATGACGCGAAATAACCCGTGGAACGACACGCCGTAAACTTTTAATAACGGGCTCCTGAACGGACGTCTCGTGTTTCCGTTTGTCCGGCGAGATAGCGGATAGTTTCCGCGATGTCGCGCTGCTAATTCGGCCAGTTATTTTCGCGGGAACATCGTCGTTTTCGCGGAGAAAAACGAGCGCTGACTTATTAGAGGATACTACTCCGTGTCTGTGCGGATTTTCGTATAAAAATGCTTCGACGACTGGACAACCGCATCGTTCACCGGCGAGGTTTCGCTTCTGTAATGGACGTTGTAAAAATTCGCAAACTCGGTCGAGAATTCCATGGAATTTGCGAATTAATATTTTTTTAAAAAATTCCCTCAGACGTATTTAGGAGTTTTCGACATTCGAATCGTCCCAGAGACGTCAACGGACGTGTTCTTCTCCGAAGAACGAACGCTACCCTTCGATCACGTCGTCGAAATTTCCTCGAGCTATTCCGGTGTACCGATGTCCACGTTTCGCGAAGATACGTTGTCGTTCGAACAAAGAAGAAACTTCTTTTGTTGGACCTCGATCCAGGTGCATCGTTTGAACAACTTCCGCCCTCGTTGCCCTGGCACCGAATCCTCTTTCATCCCTACTCGTCCGCTCTTAAGGTTTCCTCCTGGAGCGGAACGGGTAACTTAATTTACCGACGGATTCAACGAACAGTGAGATATCGGGCTAAGAGGGAATAATTAAATGGAAAGCAGCCACTCGACGAATGGAAATATCTTTCAAGGAATGGGTATCGCCGTCGGGGAAACGCGTACGACCACTTGTCCCGCCGCTTCTGATTACTCTTCGTTATCTTTGCACACAGATCCGGAATCGAGGTCTGACCCGTTCTCAGACTGGCTCTTTAGAGCTTAGACTGAAGAACTCGATGAACGGACCGCGGATATTTGTCGAGCGTTTTGCGTAATGTGTCGCTCTTCTAATGGCCGCCGCTCTTCGTTTGCTCTATGACCGACCAGGAGGCTGTTAATGACTCCATTTTTTTCTTCTCTCGTCGACGAAGATGACTCCGAGGGCGTCTCCGATGGCACTCATCGAGAGATCGTGAGATTCTTTTCACGGGAATATTTCGAGTTTATTAACGGCATTCGTCTCGCCATCCGCGCCTGCAACGAGGTTCGACTCGGTTGCCAGTAACTCGGAGCAAATAAGTAGCAGGAAAGTAATTCGAGAACGTGTATTAACAACGATACTAACGAGTGGCTTTCACGATACCGTAATTCAACGTGCAGGGAGTGAAACACTCGCATTACAGCGACTGTACAGCCGAGGTTATGAAGATAAGTACAGGTCTTTGTACACTAAATTACGACCCGATGTAAGAGTCTCAGACCTACGTTTATTCACCACCATAATTTCGAATAAGAGACATTCGTTCCAACGCGACACCGTGCTGGCCTGTCGCGTATGAATAACGCGATACCGGGACCGGCGAATGGGAACGACGAACTCCTCTCCATCGCGCGACCCTTTAAAAATTTCCTACTCGACGAAACACTCGATCCCACTCTGGTGTTTGTTCGCTCGTCGACAAGAATAACGTTATTCCCGCGGCCGTGGTGGAAATTTAGCGAGCACGATATCAAGCTATCGAGCAGCGGCAGAGTCGATAAACATCTTCAGACGAGTTTCCGCATCGACGGAATAATTAAGGACTCATTAAGCTGGCCATTGTTCCGAGTATGTAGAGAGGAAGACGACTCGAATTTTCAACGACGCCCGTCAGCATCATCGACGCCATTCAGGAACGACAGCACTCGAAACCGCGGGACTTTAGTCGTTTGCTGCAATCTGCTGAGTACGTAGTGGCCAAGGAACGTCGTCGCGACGCGCGCGCGCGCGCGCGAGCACAGTGCGCCGCGGCGCTCATTTCGCCGGCAGCATGGCCTCGCGGAAATGCCAGGCTTGTGCCATGGAGTGTCGCGTCGAGAGAAGTTACAGGGCCGCATTACGCCACGCCGAGCCTACCGCAAGTATGGTAATTAGTCGTAGCTACGAGCGCTCGAATTTCTCCCACGGCTTCTTCGCCACCCTCGCGCGAATTTCCCAGCTTTCCACGCCGTTCCTGTGGTCTTCCAGGGTCGTCGTGGGACCGCTGCACCCTTCGGGATCGATGCTTCTCCATTTCCCTTTCCCGAGCCACCGATGCTCGAACGCTCGTTTCCGAAAACGGGCTGCTGATCGGTGAGTGTGCACCGGTTCGCGTGTGTTCGCTATTCCGGATGAACTTTCGCCAAGTTTAAGGCATTCGTAATGGAGAAAGTTGCGGCGAATTACGTTAAAACGAAGAGAGGATAGCCGGCGACGGAAGTTGTTTTATGCATCGGGATCCCAGTCACACAGGCATTATACAAGTTCCGGCGGTACAATTCGTAACTTCGTTCGCGTTTTCAGACACGGCGAGAGCTTTGCGCGCAGCTTCGTATAAGACGTGTTTCGCGAATCTTCGCTGGCTGAAAATTCTCACGACGCGGTTCGTCGAGGGACGCGCGGAACGCGCGGGACGTGCCTCTGATAAATTAGGGTTTGCAGCTGGAAGCGGGACGCGAGTTTCGCAGCGCGATTATTAAGCCTGACCGGTGTGCAGCGAGTATTCGATGCGCGTTCCACGACTCGCTGAATCCATCGTTCCGCCTTCCGGTTAGCCAAGCAACGGGATGCGGTCAGATGCGCGGTTGAAAAATTTCGTATCGAGCGTGAAAACGTTTCGACGATACCGGCTATCGAATATCGTCGATCGCTATTAATTCTTCGCGATCCTGCGTACCCATAGCCACCACTGGTACGCTGAACGAAGCGCGTGCCGAAGCTCGTGAAGCGTGAACGCGCGAGTGGAAGCGTGTGCGTGTGTACGGCTTGACGCGATGATCCCAGAGTCCACAGTGTCTTGTTCGTTGACATTTTTGGATTGTTCACCTACATTCTTGAGATGTTTGTTTTCACTCTCGGCGCGTTTGCATACTCTTCTTGTTTGTTTGCCTTTAATCTCTGTTTAAATCTTCGTTCAAATAGAGATTGCGAGTTTCGAAATCGAGACTTCTCCCCGATATAGACGCTTCCCCCGAAAAAGTTCGGTTCGAACTCGCTTGCTCGAACAAGTGTTTGCTTGCAGAGCAAATTAGAGAGCGGGAAGAGTGTCGGAGGAATTCTTGTAACGCGATCTTCTTCTCGTTTTACCGCGGGTATAACCGTTGCCGCGTGGAACGGGACGGTGCAAAAAATTTGATCAAGCCTGTAAAAGTTTCCGCGAAATTCCGCGGAAATTACCGAGGCGTGCGGGGCATGCACATAACGCGAATAAGATACGAAGCAGGGATACGAGTGTCATCGCGCAGCCACCGTAACGTGTCGTGTTTATGGAAGCCGACGTAAGTACGATATCGGTCCGGCAATTGCTTCGTTTCCCGGTGTCGGGTAACGAAGAATACAACGGCGAACCGCGAACAATATGGCGGCGCAGATAATAGTAAGGGATCTAGAGCGATATGCCCACGGAACGCGTACCCCTTCGATCGTATTTTAAACCGGTCATAAACTATTTGTTCGGCCTCGTCTCTCGCTGTTTCCAGCATAGCAATTTTTCCTACGTACGCTTAAGACATTCTCGCTACACGAAACTAAAGCTCTTTCTTCTCCTCCGTCCCCGGTTTCTTGCCATTCTCTGCTATGGAAATTTTTCATTGCTTCGTGTCTGCTACCATGCATCTTCGCGCGTCCTTTTTCCCTTCTCTTTCTATATTTTACCGGAGAATCCTTCCGTCAGCGCACCTGGTCTCCCTTTCTTGCCGCTTGGCAATCGATTTCCAACGCGGTCGTTCCTATTCCGTTGTTTTCCGCAATTTGCTCCTCTGTTACCGACCTTTCCGCTTGTTTTCCCGCTGCTCGCCTGCTGGCCAACCCTCGGGGACATTCTAATTACGTTATTCTCCAGAGAAAATCGATTATTCGCGGTCGCACGCGTGTTATGGCGTGTCCTAGGCGCGCGACGTCCGAAAAATTCGCGCGTTACGCGGCTGGATAATTAATTACCTATTATAAACGATCGATTAATCGTAGCCGTGGCCCCAGGCGCGATAAATACCCGTGCAGATGGATCTGCGAGATCGAAGGGAGTCGTTAATCACGACAAATCGAATTGTCGGATGGAAAGAGGCTCGCAGCCGGTCGGGCTGACCAGTGGCGGCTGTTTCTACTGTCTGCCGCAATAGTTTTGTTCGTCATTAAACACGGTACGCGCCGCAGGAGATGGGAAACGACACTGACAAATATGTTCGAACGTGTCTGTTAATAACGAATGCGTGCATTATACGCAGAGAGACGCGTAAAATTTATGGCAGCGAAATGACTCGTAAAAGTCGCAATACGAAGCGAATGAATTTTTCTAGGATCCAGAGAAATTTAACGACGCGTTTAATTTCTATTCCTTATTATTTTTTTCATTACCTCTCTTTCGAGAGAAGAGTTCGCTATGGAATATTTAAAGAGAAATTATTTAGGTTACACGGAATGAAACGTAGACGACTGATTAATTTATGTGCGTGCATGCAGCAGGAACGAATGTGCTGCATTCTATACACGATTCAAGTTCCTGGACCAGTGGACCAGTTCGAAAATGGCTGGAATCCTGTAAAATCCTCCAGGATTAACTGTAACCCGTGGAAAGGCGATTTTCGTGTTTTGACAAAATTACAGAACTTTGAAACAGAACGCGCCCAGCTTGCACAATAACTCAATATCCCTTACCGGCGCGATATTAATGTTTGCAAAAATTTTGCAACAACATCGAAAATTGACGAAGTCCTCGGAAAAACGAGAGCCGAAAAAACCATGTTTAAAGTTTTCAGATCCGTGATGGTACTTATTCAATTTTTCAGTGAGCTCGGTCTGCATGCTCTTACAATTTTAACTGACTTTGCCGGGTTTGACAATATTTTTATAAAACCTGCACGAGATGTCCTTTGCGCTATGAGAAATCAAATGAAGTAATAAAAAGCTTTTACATCCTCAAAAAGGAATGCAGTATTTTATGCGACCGAAATGTGATTTCCGTTAGTT
Organism: Eufriesea mexicana; assembly: GCF_001483705.2. Lineage (NCBI taxonomy): Eukaryota > Metazoa > Arthropoda > Insecta > Hymenoptera > Apidae > Eufriesea > Eufriesea mexicana. Next base: position 31,048 of record NW_016909085.1, read on the forward strand.
TCATGAAGCAAATAGCTTTTGAATTGGTAACATCGCTCTGTGCCGTCCGTTATGCACGATAGAATGACAAATAATAAATATTACTTTTGAATCTCGTGGGAAAGCAAGCTGAACGACATCATTGAAAATTGCAATTGTACTTTTTATTTCGTTTGGTCGCGTCGCTTCCGTTTTTGTCGGCGCTTGTCGGCCATCCGTGGTCGTGGAGGCAGCACGCGCGCGATCGGTTCGAACGTTGTATTTTTCAGCGTGCAGCGCGGTAAATCATCGTCGGGGCACCTGGCTTCTTAATGGGTCGCCATATATTTCCCGGCAATAAGTGGCAAGCCCTTATCTGTGCTTGATGTACGGCCGAAAAGAGCCCCGCGCCTCTCGCCGTTCGCGTTTCCCGAATAAGGAACAATATAAAGCTGTCTGGCACGCGATTAGTTCATTTTCGTAGCGGCCTTCCTCTCTTTCGATATTCCTCGGTCTCTCAATGGGCGAGTAAAAGTATCGCTTACGGCGCGAACTCGGCTGCGAAAGTTGAGATAAACCTTAAACCATAAATCAATCTCTCGACTTCGAGAAAATTCTACTTCAACTCGAGCTCGTGATTAACGACGCACCGGCCAGCTGATTATTTCCTACAGCGTTATCCTACCTGTGTTTCCAGCTATCTTCGTTATCGATAGATTCGTTAAAAGTCCGTCGAGTATGTATGAGGAATACAGGGAATCGGGTGGAAGAGTTACGCTCGAATCGATTCGATGATCGCAGGAATAATTGTCGCAAATTCGTGTCGGTCGAAATGAATTTTCTCGATTAGAACGGAATTCACGGTTAACGCGGAAAATTACCATTCGCGCTGTCTGCGAGGTAACTATCGGGCAGAAATTGCATCGCAGATGCTGCTAGTCGATGCATCGTCCAAGCGGAAGTCGCTACGCTACGTAGCGGCGCTGTGAATCGTCCCGAAGGTGCATCAAGGGAGTATGCCACGGTAATTTACCTCTAAATGGAAGCCTTTCCTACGTCTCCGTGGCTCGCTGTTAATCCACGTAGCAGAAATTCACGGCTAACGAAGCGGTGTTCTTGCCGTTACATCCACGGTGGGACGTTAACGATCGCGATACCCATAGCAATCGGTAAATCCCTTTTGTCGGCGTCGCGCGTGCTGTCCATCGAAAGAGCAAAATTTCAATTCGTTAGCGGGATTCCGGTAACGAATGGTTTTAATAAAATCGGACGATGTTTCGGATAATGTTTGCGACTCTCTTCCCCCCTCTCTCTCTCTCTCTCTCTCTGGATTTAACGTCTGCTCGTAATTCTTTCGACATCGCAACTCCTGCGATCGATATGGAACCAGAGAGATCGGAAACGTTGTTAGAGCAAATTAAAAAATAGCGAAACGAAGAGGAGAAAGAGAAGATTGGTAATGACCAGCTTCAGCTTGCCAGAGGTAGCTCGTTAAATTTAACAGTATCACGGATACTCGTGTGCCCGTAATTTCTGCGGATAAATTCAGTGGGAAATCGGGCGCGATTGCGCGTACCGTTCAAAGCGGAATTTCCGCGTGCGCGGGCCGCAGGCCGCAAATTCTTGCTTTGTTCGTACGTACAGTCAGCAACGCCAGACTTCGGTTGCCTGCTCATTAAGCGGGCATCCTTCCGATGGCCTTTGTTGGCCGGTGCAAACATCATCGAGCAGGAATATGTCTCGCGGAAGGGATTAAACAAATGCCCTCGAAACTGCTGGAAGATTTTATCGAGCGGACGCGCGGCCGAGGCAGACGTGTTCTGAGAAACTGGTTCAGGGGATGGAAGGCGGAACGGAACGGACCAGGACTCCGAGGCTAGCGACAAAGGGTAGGAACGAGCGACGGAGCGAACCGGAGCACGTGGAAAGAGCAGACTTTGGAAAGAGGGACAAAGAGAGGGCGCGCTGTTAGTAAAATAATAGGAACTTTATCTGGAAGTCTGCGAGTTCGCTCGGAAACAATTATATGGGGGGCCAGGCCAGAAGTAAGGTTACCGGGAAAGCAAGCGGAAGTGAAATAGGAGGGAAATAGCGGAGCGGGGCGACGCGGGGGTGAGAAACGCGGCCAGAGAAAGAGGGAGGGAGACAGAGAGGGAAAGGAGGACGAGGAAAGAAAGGGATAGATATTTATATTCATTAGAAAGTAAGAAGTCGGGTCGGGGCGCAGTTACAGCTTGAAAATGCTTAATGGGGGTTTACACCCGCGGCGTTTCGCCCCTGAGCGGCTATCTACGCGCGGTGTCGAGTGTCTGTCCTCGTTTTGGATCAGTTTCTAGTGTTTCTATAATACTGCATTGCGAAGCTTACTCGTTCAAACTCCTCCAAGAGATGATACGGTCGTACACGAGCGAATTTTCCCGGCTACTCTGCTGCCCCTCGGCGTTTATTAAAACGTGTAACGTAGCTCTCGAGAATTTCAACAATTTTATTCGTTTGTTCGGCGCAGGTAACTTTCCTCTCCTCGGTATCGTCGTCGTGCAGTTCATTCGAACGGAGGAGATCCGATGATTCGAACGTTTCGCTTCGAAATCGCGGACGGAGGTATCGGGGCTTTGCCGTTCATGAATCATCCCCCCGAAGCTTCGATTCGGCGGAACGAGCGGCAAGAAGTTCCAAAGTCCCTGGATCCGGGGGTAGAACTTTCGAGACATCGATTAGCGAGATTGAAAACTTCCGTCTCGTCGTCGTACATTACGACTTTCCCACGAGCGAAACTGAAGGTAAAGGAGAGACGGGATTGCGACGGGTGGATGACGGCTAGCGAAAACGCGAGGCTAATGGTTTCCCGTAGCTGTCAAGGAGACATCGATTAACATTCCCTGCTTTTCCCTCAGCTCTCTTCGCGTTTTTCCAGCACGCCTTCGGCCTCGTTTCTTCGTGCTCGGGATTCGATTCGATTCGACGCCGACGCGCGGAATTCCAGCCACACCGAATTGGCTGAGTCGCTCGAATTTGTCGCGTTCGCGTGGCAAACGATCCCTTCGACACAGGTTTCGTCGATCTTTGGCTAAAACGCGCGGTTAACCGTGTCTATGTTCCATGGAAGGCACATTCGTTGGCTCGACGAGCCTCGCGAACGTTCGACAGCGTCGTTTCGAGGTTGATGTTCCTCGATGGGTACGTCGATACGTCCTTCTGCGCGAGCCTAATGAAAAATGGTTAGAGTTGTTCGATACGTCCCCCTATCCTCTCGTCGCGATCAATCGCGTTACGGGAATTTCACGGGAGAAAAATCTCGCGATGAACACTGCCGAGGAAGAGCGTTCTCGCTGGATTCTCGAATTACGGCTTAATCAGGCAGCAAGCAACGGCTGCAAGTTAAATCGGCATTGCCGAAGTCTCGGCAACAACAAGTGACAATTTCGCTCGAGGAGTTTCGATAACTTTCTTATTACGCAAATCAACGCGAGCAAGTAGTCGGAGGCGTTGGTGAACTCGAACGGCAGCTGTATCGCGAGTCAAAGAAAGAGGGATGCATAATTTCGAAGCTGGGAATTACTAATTCCCCGACGTAACTGGAATTATTGCCAAAGAAACTGCGAACAAATGTTTACTCTACTTTCGAACGAGCCAACTTTCCCGTTAAATTCGCGACCTCTGTTTTTTCCCCCAAGAAATTGAATTTCTCGTCTGAAAAATTGTTCCAACAAGCTGCAGTGGAAGTTTTCGCCGAGTTTCGCGATCTAATGAGCAACCGGACACGGATTTTTTAACAGTTTGCTCCTCCAAGTATTCCGTTGCTATCATTGCTGTAACGGGTCTAACTTCTTGCTCAACTTTATTCCTCTATCCTTAACAGAAGCATCTACTTTGCCGTACTAGCAATTTCAGTAATTCTGTAAGGTACTTCCGAGAGCTGCAAATAATTGAAAGAACACGAGTATTTCGTTTCTGAAAAGACCGAAGGAGAAACAGAAACAGGCAACTCTTTCGTCTGAAAATCGATTTATCTAGATGTCGCGAGAGGGCAGAGAAGATCAATCGAATCGGCGAAATCGGATCGAAAACTCCCGAAAGCGCGAAGGGTTAGAAATATCGAGAGACGAGTTGCGGGTAAAGAGAGGTTAGAAACAGAGTTTCTATTTCAGCGAATATAACAAATGGACAGAACGGACGTCTATACGAACTATAATCACGCTTGGAAGCCGCTTCGGAGATTCCCAGATGCGAACAAGGTTGTTTCTCGCGTCATTTATCCCGACAAACGACTGGCGTTGCGAAGCCACGCCGATCTATCGATCGTCCGTCGACAGTGATGCGATCCATGCCGCAGTTTCCTTTAGCTTCGCATGCAAAGCCCAGTCGTTCGCCTCGAATCGATGCTTCATGAATTTACAGCGGACCCAGCAACGACTCGATCGCCTCGCGAAACACTGCCTTACAACCGATCTTCGGCGAATTGCCGCGATTTGTAAACGATAAGGGATCCTCCGAAGCACGATACTTTCCGTCGCCGACGAATTGTCCCGTGGATGTTGCGGGAGAAAACGATTCTTATCGAGGAAACGAATTTCGCGGTAGACTACTACTTCCGATTCCAGCCTCGAGAATAGGTCGTCGAGATCGTCTGAGATACGTGATCTCGCGTATACTCTAGATCCGAAATGGCATTGTTTAATTTAGACGAGGCGAATGACGGTCGGAGCAAGATATCGCGTCTATTTTGAAGAAGCAGACGTCATGGCTCTCGAGAAGTTTCGCGAGATGGATAGAAAGATGCTTCGCGAATTTCTCAAATATTTATCGTCCACGAGAAGGGAGGGATAGACGAAAACCCTTCCAGTGATTAATACACCGGGTGTTTACAAAGTAGGGCTGAAAAACGGAGGTCGGTTTCGAGACTTTCGGTGAAACGAAACGATTAAACGGCAGGAAATGTAATATATTTGATAATTGTCACGTTTCGAGACCTACTTTTCGAGCACCTATGCAACGAGCGTTGCAATTATGGCTCGCTGGAATATTCATTACTAAATTATCCTCGTGCTCGACCAATCGAAATAAACGGGCGAATTAATTAAAAAGTGGGACATGGTATTTGTAGGAAAACGTCGAATCGTACGAATCCCGACAGCAGATGCCGTGGAACGTCACAAATTTATCTAACAGGGACCGCGACTGATTCCATTATTAACGTGTCCATCATGTGCAATTGCCTGTCCGATTTCCGGCCGAGATAGAACGATAAGCAAACGTCCAAGCGGTCGAATCAATTCGAGTCTTGAAGGAATCAATAGCCGGCAAACTGTCCCCCAGGCAATCAACGAGACACTAAACGCTTCTCGAATCCTCTTAAAAACCACTTCGATGCACTCGAAACAGGGGTTGAAAACTGTTATGATATCGATTGCGATTCTTCAAACAGTTTCGGGCAACTGTTATTTTCTATAACTGTTATAAAAAACCAGAGAACAGCGACGGCACCTATCTCGGTTACGGTTCCGGTAGCTTTTGAAATATCGGATCCACATCGATTCTATTTCGATTCCGTATGGGTTACGGTTCCGTGCGGCATGCACGTATACATATCCATAGAGACACTCTTCCATTGGTCCCATTTCGGTTCATTAAATCGATATTCTTGTTGATTTTGTAAAACCGTTTATAAAACAGTTTATCGAGCAACGTTATTCCCTTTGGCAGCTGAAAATGGTCAAAAAACTGTGTAACGCCATGATTCGCGTAATCAAATTTTCTATTACAAATTTCATCTTCGTATTATTTATTTCAATTCCAAATTAATATAATACCGTTCCGCTTTCCATGGTTAATTAACCTGATTTCTTCCATCGAGTACAAATTTTGACCCGAAAATGGTAATGAAATTGTTCAACGATATTTGCTATATTCAGCGAGGCTAGGTTATATGTACGCTAGCCAGGAGCTACGCGTGAAATTTTCAATTTTCCAAGAATTTTCCAAAGGCCATTGTCGGAGAGAAAGGAAAGGGCGAGACGTTAAAGGGAGCAGAAGGATAATCCGGCGTTTAATGGAGGAATTAATTCATGATGGAACACGTAGGACACAATTATCAGGACTCTCACGTCTCGATTCCTTACGTGATCCCACGACGGCAGTCTAACCGCGGGTAAACACGGCCAACTGAATAGACAGATATTCATAGCGGGCAGCGTTATCGGACAGGAGCTTCTTCGACGCGGCCACGTTTCGAGACTTCCATAATGATGAACCGAAATCCGTGGCATGCACGACCGATATGTTACTGCCGCCATCACGGCGTCTGCTCGCCCATAGATAGGCTGCGAGCAGCAGTTGCACGCTCCGTCGTCGTTCCTCCATATTAACAAGGCGAATTGGGAAGTAGCGACGGCATTGTTGCTCCTTCGTCGCAGTAATTTGTCTCCGTGAAGTTTCCCGACCTCAGAAGACGCGAGAAAATTACTACGCGAATTTAAAAATATAAAAATCCCAGATGCAACTTCTCTGTCTCATACTCGAGCCTATTATGTCAAGAGGACTCCAAAATTTGCAGACAGAGAGTATTCGGGGTAAAATTGTCAAGTATACTCCATGTACGTTTACCTCGGAAGTCTCAGTTGCTATTCGTCGTACAAATCGAATAATAATTTCGATGCAAATCATGGAAAGTCGTAGGCGAACGGTATATGCAGCGGATTCTTCGACAACGCGATTTGTTAAGTCGGATTTCAATTAATCACGGTTAATAACCATTCGACGGCCTACGCGCCAGAGGTTAATACGACTTTGAATTTTCCGGCTTGTCTGCGATCCTTTAACGTAATTACGCGTCCCATTGGAAAAACCATTTGAGGTAATTACGGGGCTCGCGTTGGCGAGCGCCGGCCGGATACCGTGATGCATTACCAGCCCGATGCTTTTAATCGACTGTTTAATAATTCCACGTTTCGTGATTTCGCGATGACGGTGCGCGTTTTTAATACGAACGCGAACGAATGGCGTACACAGCCAGAGGGCAGCGACGCTACAATTCAATCTACGAAAACCGGCGGGATTTTAATCAACGTGAAACACCTCTGATTAATGCGCTCGCGCTGCGCGGCGGTTCGCGATCAGTCTCGACCTTGAAAAACTAGCTTCCCGGCTGCACCTCGATCCAAATGGAAATGGAAAGAACAACGATAAGAAAACTCGTTAACCAGCGAAATACGGAATCCGTTTCGAACGCTCTAATTAAATGTTTCGCGTTGTAACGCCAGCACTCCGGCGAATCTCGGCATTATGAATCACCGTTACGGCTGCAGCCTCTCGAAACGATGGATCATCCGTCCATACCGGGACAAAATACACGCGGTGTTACGTCGGAAAACACGCGAGTACGTTCGGAAGGATCGAAGACGACGAAACGACGATGAGACGAGGACGAAACGGAGCCGGTATCCCGTGACAGGAGGTTGCACGACGCCATGGAAAACAATTTGGATACACGAGCCACGCATAATGGCGTAACTGATTACACGACGAAGCGGGGTCGGGTGAAAACCCGTCACTGTGTATAGTGCGCGTTAATCTCGATGGACTGCGCCAGCCAGAACACGGACACGCTTGTTTACCGAGCAACGATTAACTACAGAGATAGGGAATGCAAATAGCCGGGAATCCCGGCGGGCGTTTGGTTTCACCGGCTGGCCCGTGGATGTCGTCGGGTTCGTCGTGTGTTCCACCCTCCAAGACGTCCTCCTCGGAAACCCTCCACGGTACTCTGGGAAATTACTATTACCGGTTAATGAGCTGCACCGGCTAACGCGCAATTTACTTAACGAACGTTTTAAGAGAACCCGATTGTTTCAGCGGCGCTCGCGTTATTCGTCCTGACGTAGGAACGCTCGATTAAAGTTCGTTCCCGCGAGGGTAGCTTCAAATTCTTATGGTCGAGAGAGGGAGAGAGCTGGTTAGAGCAGAGGAAAGATCTGACGATGAAGTGGACGTCGCGTGGCGTGACTTGGCGTCGGTTCGTAGAGAGCTGGGGAGGTTATAAACTCGTTAGAATATTCGTAGGTAAAGCAGGGTAGTTCGTTGGAAAAATGGATCGTGGACAGGGTGGACGACATCGAGATCAGAGAAACGCGTGGTCGAGGACAAAAGTGTCGGCTCGCAAGAAGCAACAATGACGAGAGAAAGAGAGGGGCGGGGAGAAGAGTATTGTCAGGCAGCGAGAGAAACGCTGGCCGGAGCGCGTCGTTTATTTTAAGTTCTTTCAAACTCTCCGGCGCACTCGCCGAGAAAGGAAGAAGGCGTGAGTGGCGAAGAAACGGAGGGGCGTAAGGGTTGGTTGCGCGAGGGGCGGAGCGCGGGGGTGGCGGTACAAAGGAAGAGAAAAAGGGGAAAAGGAAAGAAAGGTCAGCCACCGGGCGAGAGAGCGGAGGTATCGTGCTGGAAATAGAGCAAAGAAAGAACGGAAGAAGGAAAGGGGGACCGGCCCTGCTCTTCGAACCATTAGACAAATTTTATATATAGCGGCTGAAAGCTCGTCCGTTTTTTCTGCGCATCGTTACCGACTATTGGTCCCTTCGTTATAGCAAATCGTTCTATGCCTTTCCACAATCCCCTGTTCGATTCGGGGAAACGGGCGATCTTCGATCACTGAAATTTCTCCAGTCTTCCGATTCTTTCGCTAACCGCTAATAAAATTCCTCAAACTTGGACCCCTCCCTTTTCCGATACCCCGGAGTCTTAAAATTTGTCTCGCAACGATCGGTTGTCGTCGGTCTCGCGAGGGAAACGCGAAGCTTTTTTTCCAAGACTTCGAAATTCGCGACACGTAAGCGTGGCAAAAATGGCCGCCTGTAAATACGCGCGTGTTACTCGCGACGTGGGAGAAACGTCGCGTTGCGACAGGGAAGGACGTCGTAACGAAAACAACTTTCGCGACACGAGCCATTAGACTTTTAAGGAACGCGTGCAAGCGTCTTGCGCCGCTCGACGACGCGACGAGACGCACGGCTTCCTCGCTTAACAAAGCCAATTTCCGGCCCGATCCCATAACGCCACTAACGGGACTAACTTCACGACGATCCAGAATTCTTCGTGAACATTGTTCCCCGTGTAATTCTTTCCCTAAATATTCCATGGCAAGGCGCTCCCTCGAGCGAAGAAAATCGGCAAGTAGAATGTGGCCGTTCCTGATCAGCCCATCAATCGCGAGTCGTTTATTGGAATTGGTGGCAATTTATTCCCCCTTCGAGTTCCCTGGAAACTTAAAAATCCTCTCCGCGACATTTCCAATGATATTTCTAAAAAGTATTCGCCGAGCATGTCGATCGCGAACATCCAAGTTGCAAAAACTGGACAGCAGGATCTGCGAAATAATTCTGTAATTAATTTAGAAAGACGAACGGATCGTTTACATACACGGAGATGAAAAAGAATTTTGTCAAGCGTAACGAGTGGCTTTCCTATCCCCAGACAGAATGAGATAGCGCGCGAATTTATTTACGCCCGAAGATGATGAACGAGTGTATTATAGGAGCTCGCGAATATTATTGGCGGAATTGAAAAATACTTTCTCTAGGATCCGCGCTTTATCTACCACGGTGAGTTTCATTTTGTCCGCATCGACGTGATATATGGACGACAGTCCTACTGTGGATTTTCAATTCCCGCTAGAGGAACTTCAGGTGGTTCGGTTTCTGATCTATTTGAACAGGATCTGCTCTCCCGTGGCTCTCTCCTCGAGACGAAACGTCGAAGGACATGGTGAAAATTTCCAAGCGGACCCCTAGTGGGTCACAGCCACGACGTATCGCAGAGATAAGAAACGAGATTGTTCGATAAGGACTTTGCTCCCTCTTCCTCCGTCGACGTTCCTGCAAGCCGAATTCGCTGCAAGGGAGGTTCCCACGAAAAACTCGCGTTGCTGGAACGTTTAATTCGCTTAGTTTCCTCGAAGGGAACGGCAGCGTTAACGCGGCGCGAAGGAAGAGCAGCGAAAACCCAAAGTCGGAGGGAACGGTAAAAATCAGTCGAGACGGGAGTCTAAACTAATTTAATCAATCGTTGGAGCAAGGGCAAAGCCGACGGACTGTGGCCAGTCCGCGCGTGCAGACTTATCTCGCCGATGGAACGGGAAACAAAGGCATTGAGTTTCCACGAGACTTCCTCCTTCGGCCGCGCGATTTCGTCAAACGTTTTCAACGCGATGGACACGTAACGCTGGAGATCTCTCCGGTCCCTTGTAAATTTAATATCGACGTTCCACTGCACGCGGAAAATCGCGTTGAAAATGCCCGTACAGACGGGACGAACGGAGGCGGGCGGAAAATAGGGGCTACTGGATGCTTGAACGGCCACTATTCTCCTCTTCTGTCGCGCGACCCTCTTTCGAACCACCCCCGACTCCCATCGACGTCGCGACTGCGGATATGACAAACGCACGTGGGCCCTGAAACCCATATGCACTGATAGCGACGTTATCGGCCAGACATGGAGCACACCGTGTTATTCGTGATACGCGACGCGCGCCGACGCAGCCTGGTAAAACGCCATCCATTATCCAACCGGACTGATTTACTATTAATTAGTTAGTATCGACGGCGGAAAGACAGCCGCGAAATTTCATCGTTACGCGTCGCGTCGTTGGGGTGCCCGACCCCTTCTTCGTTACACGCTAAATTAATCGGCAAATGCCACTGATTTTAATATGGATGGTCAATTAGCCGAAGTGTGAAGCGAAAATGATATTTCAGCGTGAGGCAACTCGCGGTATAGAACAAATAGAATTACGCGATAATTCGATATCGCTTGGTAACGTGTTTCTAACGGATTCGATTACTGGCCAGACAGTGGATAACGAATTTGGCTGCTGCGAACGATATTAAGAAGAATCGGCGGTAGGAATAGGTTGAAATTGAAAATACGAGAGGCACTCGTTGCGCAAATGCCAGAATCAAGAGCAGGTTAGACAGATGCGTGAGGATCAAGCGGGTAGAAAATAGTCGAGTGGGAAGAACGGTGCATCGAGATCCTGACCGACTGGCCTGTCAAAGACGCCACTTTTAGCACAAACACCGCGGGTCTGTAATAATCGGCGGGGATGAAAAAAAGGGGGAGATCGTAGGAAGAAGGAGATAGGAAGGGTGCGCGTTTCAGCAAGTTCTTCTGGCGTCGGATTAAACGCGGTACAAAAGAAATTGAACTTGCAGAAGCTCGCGAGGACGAGGCTGCACAAAAGCCTCGAGACAGCTGAGCGCTACTCGAGCACACGTTTCCCACTCGGATCATCCTCGACCTCAAAACTCCGGTCCATCCGCTGACAAACGATCGCCTCGGGTACCCTGATTAATACTTGGTCGCTTACGCTAGAATTCGACACCCACGTTAAGCTGTTTCGTACTCGGCGAGTCGCAAGTGCGCGTGAAACGACCAAAAAATCGAATATTCCAGTGTTACACCAAAAGTTTTATTCAAAATTCCGACGCCTGTAACACGATCGGAGATTTTCAGAAGGACGGAAGGCTGAAAGTACAGGCGGAGTAGCAAGGAAACGAAATTTGTCAGGGCATTGGCGGCGCCTTAAATTTGTCCCCGACTCCGATTACGGGATTACGGGACTCCGATACTCCGACGCCGGACAAAGGGGATCAGAAAGCGGGAAGGATTAAGGCCAACGAAGAAATTGAATTCGTCGGAAATCCGTAAACGTGAAGGGAATCGACCGGATCGACGTGTTTCCGGCCGCGCACCTGACACTATTCTTCGAAACTCCTACGGTCAGGCCAGCCTGCTTTCGCGGGGCGCTAAGAAACGAAATTGTATCAACCGGGAATGGAGAACCGTGCTTCTTCCTCCTTGGATACTTCCGCCATAGCGACCACTCCGAATGTCGTGCAGCATAGCGTATTAGAAATCGAAAGGTTAATACAGAAACGATAATGGGAGATGCATTCGTCCCAGGCACCGCAGCTCGAACTCCGGACTTTTAAAACTCGCTAAAAATCCACGCGACCCGCAAACGACGACCGAGTCGAAATCAAATATCCGTCAGAGGAACGTGCACGGTTGCTATACGGGAAAAAGGACAAACCCCTCGAAACGTACACCGGCTAAACAAGAACCGCCTGACAAAATGCGCCAGCTCGATCGCTCGGCAAATAAACTGGGAAAGAAACGTGGTCGCTAATTCCCGAACCGTGAGAAACTTTTGCAATTCAGCCAGCGTGGTGTCCATAAGGCGGTGTTTGGGGGCGGATAATGCGTTTTCATATGCAAAAGAAGCCGAGCACGGTGTTCGAGGGCGGATAACTCGGCGGCTACGTGTCTCGAGGATCAACTCCGCGTCATACGTCGACCCGGAACGAAGTTACTCGTAAAAATTAGTGTCTTTCGTCGCCGGTTAAAGCGGGAACGTGAGTAGCGAGGTAAGAGCGACGAGGATCGCGTGCGAATTTCGCGTTGGCGAAATGGCCCCGCGCGAACCGAAATGTCCGCCTGTCATATCGGTGGCGCACGAACCCTGCAGCCAAACGTGATTCGCGTGGTTCGTTTATTTTCTGAAATTCGAGGCTGGTTCTGATATGAGAAGAAAATCTGATTAGGCGTTTATTTTTTCATCCTTCCATCACCATTTGCTCCCCGGACCTTCGAATTTCGCGAACTTTCCGCGCTAATATTTATATTTTATCCGTGTACGTGTAGAAATACGACAGAATAATTTCGTTTTACGAAGATTCGAGTGGCTGTTAGGACGTGTAGGGTTAAACGAATCGCTTTGTAGAGGAAAGCCGGAACTGGGAACGCGACATCCCGGGGACACGAGAGAATCGTCGAAAAGCAGCAGCAGGCTACCGACACCGGTGTCGGTTTTCATTTTAACGGTGCAGCGTGTCGCTGTAAATTTCATCCGCTTGGTGAAATTTATTTGACCGGACCCCACGGATCGGGCATTAATGAATTTTCCGATATTTTCAAGGGCCGCGGGGTGCCCTATCGTCGAAACGCGAGCCCGCTCTTTCAAAGCGGCTTTCTCCGCCACCCTTTCCAGTCCAGCGCCGGTTCCAGTATTTAAGAGGGCGTATATATCTTCCAGAGAACAGCCCCTGTAACCCGTGGCCGGACGGTTCCAATTTATTTGCAACGCCGGCGCATCTTTCATCGGCCTTTTCGTATTTTCTCCAACGGATCCACCAACTTCCGCGTTGTTTTGCTCCTCTCGCGAAACCGTCGAGATATGGCCATGGTAAAAATTGAAATCGAACTGTCCGGGGCCGAGGAGGATCCACGGCGAAGAATTTCCACCGACCGAATTATTACAGGACGCCGGAGAAACTAATCGGGCCATTAAAGTTATTAAACCGCGGCGGAATTTCTTTCGTCGACTACGGCCGCGTTTCACGGTCCAGGAGGGAACAAATATGGAGAAGGATGATTTCCAAGTCAAATTCGGGGCTCTTTAAAATCACGAGGAGTCCGATCCCGCGTTCATTAGCCCCTGGCTGCGACAGATAACGGGTGTAATTTATGATCCGTTATTACGAAACTCCGCCAGCCACCCCGCGAACGAGGCTTTCTTCCGGGACGCCTGATAAACATGTTTGGCTCCAGCTGGAAATTACTTAGTCGCCCACTTCCAACAATTTCCCTTTCTGTTCCTTCGTTATTCCACAGGTTAATTTATCCCTGGCCAATCGAGCAAACGTATCTCTCCATTTATTTACATTTTATTCAAATAGACTCTTCGCCATCTCTCTGCCAATCTTCCTCGTCGTCATTCGGCTCGACGAGGATCAGAGAATTTAAAAAATGACGGCGCGGGTGAGAATATTTAAACTCCCCGACAAGGTAACCGCATTATCTTCGTTCAACCCTGACCAGGGGTAGAGAAACCGTGCTGGAGCAGACGGTAATATTTGTACGCCACCGCGGAACACGCCTTCGGTTAGTTAATTTTTACGCTTATCCGCGAAACGAACGCAATGAGCAGAGAGAAAGGGATGGAAGAGAATGCCGAGACGGAACAGGAGGAAGAAAATCTCTAGTAATCCCCGAGGGAATAATCGGTGGCACGCTCCGCGTTTTTCCCCTCTTAATTAACGGCTCGTCGCAAACGCGAGGGATTACTTTTAATTAGCTTTCTGAAGCGGCCAAGGGGAAGCACGGGGACGGATGGGTCCGTCGAACGCGCGTCAACGCGCTGCACGCAGTTCCATGTCAGCCATCGTTCGTGATTACTCTTCGTCTCGAGTTCGTTTAGCGTTTGTTCGTCGATCGCGATTAAACGTGTTCGTTCTTTTCCCCGACTCCCGCTTTCGGCCACTGAATTTCCTTCCGCCGACTAATTGCCGGCCGAATTTATGATCCCCGTTTTGAACAATGGAGAAACAGAGATACGAAAATTTACGTCCCCCATGGGATTCGCGGAAAGAAATAGCATTATCTTGCTCTCTACGAGAATTATTCTTCCGCCCTTCGCAACATATTCCTTCTTTATCTTGGAGAAAAGCGTAGAATCGGAATTCTTTTCATGCAAAACACACGGAGCGTTGCTTACACGATGCGTCCTCTGGCGCGTATTCGTGACGCTATGACAAATAATATTCAAGAAAATCCAATATGGAGTTCAAAGGGAGGCGGCTACGAGTAACTTCCTTTATCGTAAATTTTAATTTCGAGCTTCCCATGGAACTCGGATTCCCTTCTAGTCTAATGTTACCTCATATTCATCGAGGAATCTTTACGAGCAATTCCGAGGGAACCAGTAGCTCGATGATGTACATCAGACTGTTTCGCTAAATATCGCGACGTTCCCGGTGCGTTCGGCTCGTTCCAGGCGAAAACAACGCGTGCATTTGATGCATCTGCCGCGCCTGTGAATGTGACAAAATTCTGGACAAAAGGTGCCGTCCGAATGCTCGCGTTTCGCGTAACCAGCCGCACGGGACAATTCCGGAAGCCGTGGTCGGACCGCCGGAAACGCGCGTGAACGCGACGCTTTTTTAATAAACCGGAGAACGTGCATCCACCGCAATCAAGACGCGTCATAATTTTGCAAAAAGACGCCTCCGCGAAAAAGGCGAGGAAGAAATTGGAAACGCTGAACCGGGATGAAAAGCTCGGGCTATCCAGGAATTTTTGAAATATCCGTTAATAAGCTGCGCCATTCGAAATAAGCTCGGGTGTGTTTATGGCAACGCGAGATTACTTTTACGAGCAGACAAAAGCTGCTTCGAAACGCGATGTTTCGGAACGATACGGTGCCATGTTCAACGCGGTTGCTACTCCCGCGAGAAGAGGCAGAGGGAAGAATCGAGAACCGGAAGTACGATGTTATATCTTCGCGTCGATACGAGATACGAGGGACCAGTTGGCAAATTTACTATTCGGCCGGGTTAATTGGCAGAGGTAAATTGAAGGTGATTAAAGAAAACAGGATGCGAGTAGACACGGAATCTCGCCGTGGAGAAAGTTAAACACGGACCCGAAATTAGGGTGCGCCAAAAGTAGATGAAACGCGGCTAAAAGTACCCTGTTCTCTAATTGTCTTTCGGGTAAAGGCTTTCGATGTACACCGCGCTCCTCTTATTTTCCTGGCAGAGCGTCAAGAATAAAATGGCTCGGATCACTGTTTACCGTCACGAATTTTTTCCCTTTTCCTGCTACCTAAATATCCACGCAGTCGCTGCTACTATCGGTCACGTGTCTTACTTCGGCGTCGGCTAGGGGCCATAAACGAGGCTCGTAAACCGTGGTAAGGCGAAAAATATATTCGTCGAGGTCGTAAATTCTGAGCTGATCCACAGCACCGACGCTTTAATACGCGATTAATCACGGGAACGCGTGGAAAATTTTTTAGCCCCCATTTTCTTCGCTTGTCGATCTCCGGATCGATCCAATCGGATCGCTTCCCCTTCTCGAAACTCCATCTCGAACTGTCGCCGATCTTCGAAACGATTAATCTGGGCTCGCTTACCTTCGACCTGATGCGGCGCGTAGATGTTGAGGTAGAGGCAGTCCTCGCTCTGGTTCTTCAGGAAGGGCAGTAGCTTCTCTAGGTACTCGTACCGCACCGGTTTCACCTCGTCTCGCAGTTTCGGCGCGATTTGCGGGCACACGGGTGCGAATTCATGTGACTGCCGTATGCCTCGCCATGGTTCCGGCGACCTCGGTGGAGAGAACCTCAAGGATCCCACTGGAGGCTCCGCGTATGGCACTCCTGGAACGTTAAATGGCCGTTCGTTATTTCGATAAATGAAACTCGTTTCGAGTGTCGCGATCCGGATGCGTTTCGAGTGGCCGGTGTCGGATTTTTGCCACTTCGCAGGTGATCCTGGTGAACGGTTCTCGAACAGTCCTCTGGTTAGATAGAATTTCGAGAGATCGGTGACATCGATGGGTCACCGGTGACCCATTTCGATTCGAAAACCGAGTAGTCGAAATTAAAAAATCGTAGGTCGGCATTAGCTTGGACGAAGATGGAAGCACCGGTGGAGGAGTTCATGGGAATTCTTATCGTCGGGCTGAGCAGCGAGGTCGTGGCTGATTTCCGGTGCGAATCGTCGCGGCGAAGTAATCACCGTAAAGTTTTATTGCGCTTTGAGAAGATCGATTAAATCGATCGCCCTGGTCCGGCGTGTTAACACGCCCCAGCTTGACGGCAAGGATCACGGCTGATCCATTTTATCCCATTCCCGTGTAAATTGGATTCTCAGGCCTGCGGCTTGCCCGCGTAAAATATTAAATCAGCGGACGAACAAGTACAAATTGAAAAGTTTGATTGCAAACATCTCCGTTCGACTAGGTACATATAATTACGCGGACTCGAACTCCGCGGTATTTAGCTCGAAAGTCTCTACCTGCTGGAAGCTGTAGGCGGTACTTTGCACTTTTATCGATAAAGAAGTACCTCGTGTATGAATTTACCCGATACACGCATCGTATTCCTTCGTTAGCTTGGCCACGCTGCCGATGAGCGAGTTCCAATCAGCTAATTAAGTTCATTCTTACGATTGCAAAACAATTTCATACACCGCAATTTCGAATCCTTATACCCGAGCAGGTTCCAAAGCGAATACGCCAACGTATCGTTGATTATTCTAAGAACACGACGTTCCAAAGACTCGCGAAGTATGCCGCCATTTCGAATCTTGGAATCGCGAAACACGTCCGCTGGATATTCCCGAACTTTCCTCGGCGCGAACTCGATTGCTCGTCTCGCGAAGAATTCCGCTTCGTTTACTCGCGGGAGAACGAAAATACGCCTCTTCCATTAGCGACTTTGGGCCGGCGAGTCGAATTCGAAGGCTCCATAAACCTTAACCTATCCCTAATTTATCCTAGGCTTCCTCAGCGCCATTCCTCGCGCAAACGGAACCGCTTGCACGCGCGGAAACGCTGGAGAATCGAGTGGCCGATGCCAAGGAATGTCTGAGGATCTCGGGGAACTCGAGAAAGTACAAACCCCGCTCGATTCCGCTTTGCCAGCGAATGTGCCCGCGCGCACGCGACCAGGAACCATAGGCGGGGAGCGCCTATTCCCGAAATAACCCGCGCGTTTCTCCTTTTGGAACCTTTGACGTATCGGGATCCTCGAAGCGCGGATACGTCGCAGCTAATATCGCGGAGCGAGAGAAGTGGAAGAGGAGAGAGTAGGACGGAGAGAGAGAAATAGAGAGAAAGATGGAGAGAAGCTGATGCAGCTGCGAGCAAACTTTCGCCCCCTGGCCAAAGTTCGCCGTATCGGTAACCGGAAACTGAAATCGCGCCGGTCTCTGTGCTATCGTTGCCCGTCGTCTGGCGGGCTTCGATCCGTCACGCGATTGGTCCCGAAACTTGCAAACTCCCTCCATGCTACGTTAAACGATGATTGTGAGCGGTTCTCAATAGTCCTGATTGATTCTTTGCCGGATCGGGGCCGCCTTCTTCGCTTCGTTCTCTCGAACCACCCCGAGTGCCCGATCCCGCTCGCAGATTCGCTTATTTATCGCGAGATATTTATCACGGGATGAACGAGGATCGGTTACTTCGAATTCCCGCGATAACCCATATCGCCGGGCGTGTAACGCTGTATATCATTAACCGGGTTTATAATTTGACCAGCGTCCTACATTTTTGCATCCGGCATGCAAACGAGGATACGATTAAATATTGCCGCTGTTCTAGCATAAATATCGTTAATTAGAACGTGACACATGCTTCGTTCGAATATCCGCGACAAATTAATTTACAGATCGCGCTGCGTTATCTACGAGAGTCGCATTCGCGATATCGTTTTACGCGATAAATCTCACCCAGAAAAACGTCGACTGGCTGGAGATCGTGGTTGGTCCTCGGCTGCACCACGAAGCCGCGTAAACGGCCCTGCTTCACGCGCACCTCCCTGGTCACGCGTCCCGGAGAATCGTGGAACCTCGAATAGTAGTCGTACTGCGGTCTGCTCTCGTAAAAACTGCGGTGTTCCGTGAGGATCTGGGTACAGGCCAGCATCACGAGACCCACCAGCTGCAGTCGCAGCATTCTCGACATTTGTTCGATGGTTGGACAGCCGGGTAGCGTAGCGACGAATTTCCACCCGTGCACCTTCGGGCACGACTGCCTTTGGCCCGGAGTCACGAGGCCAGAAACCGGTTGTCCGGGTAAAAATAATTTTTCCACGTTCCCGCTTCTTCCGCTCTCGCGCCGGATGCGAGGGGATGCGCTCTTGCTCCTCGACTTCGACTTTCGCGGCTTCTCGACGTTCGCGTGTCAGCTGCGCGAAGACGCCGCGGAGGTGTGCCAAAATCGGTAACGCTTACGTTTGACACTGCGTCCCTCAGCGTGCGTCACATTCTCCTCACCGATGCACTCGCGCTCTCTGTCCGTTATATCACATTTTCCCAATCGCGTATTTCCTTCGGACTCTCGCGAAATTGCTTCCGAGGGGTACGATTCAGTCACGATTCTCTTAGATTCTCTTAGATTCCCTTAACCGCCGAGCGGATTCTTCGTCGCTGCGATTAATTATGTCACCTGGAAAACAACGAGAGACGCGGATCACGTAGAGTCGTATCGTCGCGTTCGGAATTTCGATTCGAAAGAAAGGCACTGGGATGGCAGAAAATTCCACGTCGCAGCACTCGTAGGACGCATATTCCGAGAGGACGGAGTAAAACGGAGAGAGTGCAGACTCGGTTTCAGCGGTTCGAGGGGACTTTCCCTTTGGGCCGCGGCCGCTTTAAGTATATTTGACAGGCTTCGAAACGGCGGCGGTTTCGGTTTCGTTGGCTACATCGCACTGCCTGACGCCGATTACGAGGCAAGAAAAGGCACTCCACACTGTCCTCCAGCGAGATATTCTTGGGTCGAACGAGGGTGAACGCACGTACGTGGCAAGAGGGA
>NW_016909085.1:50679-54622 GCF_001483705.2 Eufriesea mexicana
GGGAAAGAGACGGCCGGAGAGCGCTCTATTTTCGCTCCAAATAGAACAGCTTCTGCTGTTGGTAAACTTCGCGCACGTTCGCGCCGGAACTCGCCATTCCCTCTACTCTCTTTCCACGATTTTCTTCCGCGCATGATTTACGGGATCGTCGTTTCGAGTCGAAACGCATGATCCGTATCGAGGGTCCGCTCGTAACCACGCGAGGCTTCTTTGCGCGAATGGACGTCGAAGCGATTCGAAATTTCCGAAAACAATGTCGCGAGAGTTAATCGAAATAGCAGCCGCGATTTTATCCTCGAGACGGGACGATCGCGTCCATTAACGACGACAAACGTAACGAATTAATTACAGGAAGGCGAGGAATAACAGCGACGCCGGGGGTAGGGGTGAGCGCGAGGCTCGGGGGAAGGTTTCAATTTACCCCATTCATCGAGTTCACAAAGCCGGCGTGGAAACGGCGCGAATGATTTCCACGGTGCGAAAATCATTTAGCAAAATTTACGAGAAAAAAACGCGGCACGTGCGCGCGGCAAACCGGATTATGCGGCGTGAAATAAAACCGTGGGCAGCTTTAACGCGCGCTTAAAAGCGGTCGGTAGCGTTAAGTTATGAATACCCGTAATTTGCATCGTGGTTGATTGTCGACTGAATAACGCGGCTCTTTTTTCTCCCATCGCCTTTTCCTTTGCCCATTTTATTTTCCCTTCCTTTATTATTCCTCGCGCCTTTATTTTTAGCCCAACCACCAACTTTCGCAACTACGTGACGCGTTTCTCCAACGCGATTTCCACGCGAGTACAAAGGACCACCGATTCCGCGAGTCCAACTTGTATCCGCGACCAAGTTTACCCTCTAACTAGGCGGCTCGGTTTCCGACGCCATTACAGAATCGTGATCGGGGAAAGGGACACGGTCTGCCGATTTTTCGGAGTTCAGAGCTTCCAAAGGTGTTTGTGACGACGGCATACCGAGAATTCCGTGTTTGTTGTTTGCGGGGACTGATTAGCGGTGCTTAAGGGAAAGCAAACGTCGCTTCCGACGAGGATGTTGAACTTTTGGCTGCCCTTGCGTGCCTCGAGCAACGCGGATATTCTTGGACCACGCTGTACGCGACCATAACGTTTCAACGTTTCTTGAGCAATGAAACGGAGAGAGGAATCGCGTCGTTCCGTGCGGATACGGCCTTCCGTCATCTCTTTTTTTATTTTTACGAGAATTCGAATGACGAAAATATTTAATCTCGACCGACGATTCGAGAGATCTCGATCACGATTATTAGTTCACCCAAATTCGAACCACGAGGACACGATGCTTTTATCCGTTTGATCCGGTTAATCCGATTAGTCACGAGCACTGTTTACCTGAATCGTTAGAAATCGTTGAAAATCGAACACTCGACGAGGAAGTGGACGACAAGGAACACTTTGGCAGCGAAACGGGAGACTTCGTGTCTCGGTACTCGGTTTTAACGGATTTGTCACCCGGAAACGTCGAGTACACGTCGCTCGGCGTAGATTTCGCTTGCACGCGTGGTCGGTTTCGCCTCGATGGTACTCGCGAGTGGACTGAGTTCGTAAGTGCTAAAATTAAATCGAGAACGCGTTGAGAAGGAAGCGCCGCTGGGCGGCCGTTTCACAAGCTAAAACTTTTATTTTCGGGCGAACGTTTCGCGATCGTTTGCGAACTTCCCATCTCGGAATCGTATTCGAAGGAAAACTTTCGAAGCTGCCACGAACGGAGCTTTCCACGGTTTCCACACGTCGGACGTCTTTATCTCGCCGTGATCTCGGCGACAGCCTCTGTTTGATCGCGGCTAATTTAATTTAAGTTAACGGACGGCTAAGAGTCTTTCTTTTGAATCCCAAGTAGCAGGGATCGAGTTAAACGTCTCGCCCGTAATGGAATTAGCATACAGGCAAGTGTACACACTAAATGAAGCAGCGTCTGTCTGGGACCGTCTGTTTATCGAGATTAAGATAATTGAATTGCTCCAGAAGACGGATTAATTGTCGCGAAATTAGATCCTTCGTTAGACACCTGCTTAATGCGATCGAAAACCGTGTCTGAATTCGAAGCCACGGATTATATGTTCGTTCAACAAATAGAACGACTTTCGAATCTCGAGACAACGATAATTCGAGAAATACCGCTTGAAGATCGATCCATCGACATTAGGTCGATCGAATTTTTCTAAAGGATGGATTAATAATTGATGTTAAATTGGATCCTTCGTTAAACACCTGTTTAAAGGTAGCGAAAGCAGTAACGCGATTCTTTTAAGGCGTGAAGCGACTTTTAGACGCTTAAACGTCGACCAGTCGATAAATATTGTTCGAAGCGTGAGGCTGCCGCGCACAGGCAGATTAGAAAACTTCGCCGTTGAATTACTTTGCACGTACACAAGCCGAGCCACTGTTCCTCGTATGTAACGACGCGTTAAAGCAACGATAAGAAGACTTTGAGAGGCGTCCTCGAGGCATGAGGCGTTCCCCGATGAGTGGCTCCTCTTCAGGAACACCTCATTCACGTTAATGAACTTACTTCGTGAGCCAGGGACGCGCAAGACCAACGAAAGTGCATGACCCCTCCACTGGGACAAAGGTTCGAATGAAACTCGCAAAATAACTCGTAAAACTCTCCGGCTCCCTGAAACCGATCGATCATCTTTTTCTCCCGATTTCTCCCTTTTTCTTTAATTCGCCGCTTAATTAGCGTTTTCGAGCTGATAAAAATGGAACACGGAGAATGTTCTAGATTCGAAGGGCTCGTTATTTTAATCCGGAGTTACCAGCTTTCGCCGGGGAAATGGGAACTTTATGGTTAGATTGTTTCTCAAGGTATTGTAAGTATTGTATTCACGACGGAGATTAAGTCGAGGCAATCTCTGCGACTTTCAATACTTTCCAGCTGATTCGTCGGATCGTACGTATACGGGAACAGGGCGCATTGTTTTCCGAGATATCGATAAGAGGAAACGAGCCAGTAAGGGACGAAGATAAATAACCTGTAGCGTATAAACAATCCACTAGCGATACGTTCCACTCCCACAGGAATCCAGCCATCTTGGAATATGGCTCGGCCCTGGAACTCATCTACCTCTTTGTAGGGCAAATATTTCTTCTACTTACGACCACGGAAATCTCTTCGCGTGGAAAATTAATTTACCATCCTCCAATTACGAGCGATTTTTATCCAGCAAGAGGTCGTCGCGTGAAACCGTGTTTGATAAACAAATACCGCCGTTGCTTTGTCACTTGTTTCCCTATCAATCCGTGATTAATTATCCGATACACAACTTTCGATTGTATTTCGATCTCGTGCAAATACCCCGTGACAACGGTGTCGGTGGTTTTTCAAACAGTCGATAATGCAAATTACAGTCTCCGAATTTGGAAATCCAGTTACGTTCTTCGGCCGGCGGATAATTTCGTGCTCCTGCTGGTTCCCGGGGAAAGAAAACGTCGTCCATCGCTGGGCACACTCATTTGGCAGCGAGAATAAATATTTCGCACCCCTTCAAAGCAAAATTACCAT
This sequence comes from Eufriesea mexicana, assembly GCF_001483705.2. Lineage (NCBI taxonomy): Eukaryota > Metazoa > Arthropoda > Insecta > Hymenoptera > Apidae > Eufriesea > Eufriesea mexicana. Next base: position 54,214 of record NW_016909085.1, read on the forward strand.
CGCCGGACCCTCATCGTGGATGTTCCGCCTCTTTGGCCGACAGCAATCTTTGAGCTTGTTTACTGTCGGCCAAGGGTAAGGGGATGAAATACAGGAGGGCGAAGTTAAATGAGTCTCGTTTGCACCGGCCATGCTCGCAAGTTTGCCGTGTTTGGAAGAGATGAAACGCAAGTAAAAGGTGGTTAGAAAGTTGTCGTTGCTCTGTGAAAAGGTTCCACCGTGAGGCTAGTAGGGACCCGGCGAAAAATGAACAGGGGCGAGACACTGCGCAACACGCTTTGCTTGTTCTACCTGATTTTATAGCTCGTCGAGTTCACGAATATTCCCGTATATTTGCACGTATAATTTAATGTACAGAAAGCTTCACCTTCTCGCGTGAAAGGCACTTTCGTTTTTATTTTCCATCGTG
>NW_016909085.1:55497-63879 GCF_001483705.2 Eufriesea mexicana
GAGCGGCGAGTGGATGAGGTCTACGCGATGTTCCCCGGATGCTCTTAATCCTTAGGCGATTTTCAAACAACGAAGCAGATGATACGAGGCTTCATCAGCAGGATCGGCGTAGTGGCAATGGAAATTCATTTAAATTTCATTTAAATTTCATTTAAATCCAGAGTATCACGGTTGAGATAAAGAATGTAACCTGTTCGTCATACCGCAAGTTATACGAATCGTCGGACATTTAATTTTTCGCGAAATGAAGATTCTTTTCCTCCTGTGAAGAAGGACGATACCAAACCTCTGACTGTACCGAGTTTGGTGATTTTCGTCTAGCGGTAGGATCGTTGGAAGCAAGCGGTGGGAGGTTAATTGGAGTTTATTAACTTACGATAAGTTATTTCTCAAGTCTGAAATGCAAACACTAATCAGCCATTAATACAGTTTCGATTCGGTTGGCGGATCAACCAAAAACCCGCAACTGATGGGATTTCAAGGTCCATGCGATTGGAGGCGCACCAGGCGTGCATCGGATAATCGTGTTTCATTTAGCCAATCGATGGTGAACCAACAGGGCGATAGGATCGTAGTAGTTGAATTTTGAGCCTGATTGAAGCCGACGCAACGAAGAATCGATAGGTTTCCTGCTTCATCCCGCCATTTTTTAAATTCCACGTCCGGCCTTCCTAGCTCCTACTGCAATTATTCCCGCGAAGAAACGAGCGATTCGAGAAATTACCGAATAATACCGCATAAAATATTTTCACGTGGAATTACTTTGTCGACAAAGAACCGACGTATTCCCCAAAGGCGCACCGAAAAGAAAGCGGGAAGAGGTAAGGGAGGGATTTGTCATTTGAGGGATTTCATGGATTAGCCGTGCACCGTAGTTCCCAGCCACAGCCACGTTTCAGCGTAACAGCTATCGTTTCAGTATGCCAGATATACGTACACGCTGTTCAAGGTACAACGGTGCCCGGTTATCCTTATTCTACATTTGTGTCGCTCCGCCGCGGATAATCCCCGGGGCATTTTACAGGTGTTACATTATTTTCTGTCGCCCGGTGAGATGGGTTCTCCGTGCAACCGGCGACTGTTCATTCGTTAAATCCTCTTTTGCTTTACCTTCGATGCTCTTTTCCAGCGAGCGATCGGTGACAACGGCCGTTAATCTTATTTCTTTCTCGTAACGAGTCCCTGCGATCGCTTGTCGCCAATTAAAAAGAATCAAGATCATCGACGAACGCGAACCGAGGAACCTCGCGATCACTCGGTAGACTAATAGCATTCGCTGAACGGATTAAGAGAGACGGCAATTAATTCAGCGATACGTTTGCTTGCCATTTAGAAACCTCCGTCGATACGTCGACTATGAAAAATCGCGGAATTATGACGAGCGGAAAATGCACGTCATGGAATACTGCTTTTCGAACGTCTCGTATATCTTGCAATGGCACAAAGAAGGGAGAAAGACTTCTGTTTCGCGTGGAGAAGTTCATCGACATCAATGGAACATTGCGAGCCGAAAAAAAAGGTTCGGTAATCGATTTGTATCGGGCTAACCTTCCATCACGGACACCGTGTACGAACTAGACCAGATGCGATAACCGGGCAGAAATAGTGAAAGCCGGTATACGTAACAGGTAGTATTGAACGGCGAATGAAAGGAAGAAGAAAGGCTTTCATGCACGGCGGATTTTTCCCGGATTAGCTGGATCTCCTCGTATTATTCGCCGTACAACTATCCAGTAGACTGCTCTCGTGATAATGGCTTCGACGTTAACCATTTCTTCCTTTTTCTCCGTCTGCCTCCCTGCGAATTCCAGTTCCAGTTCCATTTGCACGTATCCTCGCGCCAGACAAACCTAGCTAAAATTCCGGAAACCCGAATCGGGGGTAATTTTTGTTACCGTGAAAACTCGATCGCGATCATAATTCCGCGACACGAATCTCATCGTCCGTGCGAGAATTGCAGGCAGAAATATCGCGGAAAGAGGGAAAAGGGAGACGAGCGTGGAAGAGAAATCTCATTTACGCTTGCACGTTTGCGTAGAGTTGCAGGCAGGTTTCAAATGCGTTTTCATAACCTAAGAATGGCCCGAGGGATAATGATTTTAAGGAAAATTCTGCCGCGGAGAACGAGAATATCGCTTCCCCCGATGCCCAAGTATGTTACACGGATGGATGAACGTTTTTCGAAAAACACGTCCTTGGTTTCCGTCTTTTTGTCGCGATTTTCCCCCTCTGCTTTCTCAGAGGAGAACGTCGAGGATAAACATTGCTGTAGAATTTAAGCTGTCGTTGCTCCGCGTCGAATTTAATCCATCTTACAGGCAGAACGAAGACAAATTTTGACGCTGGAGGGAGCGATCGCCAAAACATCAACTGTCTCGCGACATTTTGATGGATTACGAGGATATTATCTAGGGATGCAGGAAAGTTTGTTCCTCCGATCGTTACGAAGCTTCTGTCGAAGCCAGTCATGGGCCACAACATTTTCCAACTTGTCGAACCTTCCTTTCCCTGCTCTATTCCCTGCTCTAGCTCCCTTCGCCGCTCCGTCGCTTTGTCTCCGTGGCTCGGCCATTCGGGCCAGAAAATTCGAGATGGAATAGAAACCACGGAAAGCTCCAACGTCTTACGTGCTCTCGAGTTTCCGCTCTATTCTGTAATTAGTTTTTCGCCTGGGAAGATTTCGGGTCGATCGTGGCAACGATCTAAGGGATCTAAAGCGGAGAAATTGCGAACGAACGGCAAATCATGAGCGCGTTCTCAGCAATTTCGCGATTGAATCTCGAAGCAAAAACGAAGTTTCTTTCCCTGTTCAAACCGTTTCACCATCTTCCCATTTACTCGAGTTCCGAGTACTTGGATAGTCTATAATTCTCGCGTCAGGGGGGGCGAACGTGAGGGACGCGAGGATCCTAGCATCGGTGTAGGGTAAGAATTTTACGTTTGAACGTAGTGCCGATAAAGGGGTGGGTAAAGGGGTGTCCAGCAAGGACAAGGGGTAGCTGTTTCGTTCGATATTTTCGTTAGACCCGGCTAGACCGCGATGAGCAGTGGACACGACGACGATAAACTGGCTTCGGAAGGAGGGACCAGTTTCGTGGACGCGTTTCCTCCACGTCGCACGCTGAATTTCGACAAAATTTACGAGACAGCCAAGAGACGCGGTCCGATTGAGCGCACGCGACGAAATTAATTTATGCACGCTGCATAAAGGGCAGCCGTTCGCTGGCAGAAAAATCGGTGATGGACGGGCGTGGTAAGATCGGCAACGGAACAGTCGCTGGACGAACACGTGGGACAATGGACTGCAAACTCGACGCGATCTATCTTCCCTTTTTGGTCGATGAATTGTCCAGATACTTTTACGATTTCCTTGCGAAAACAAGCTATCGACGCTTACAGCGACGAGAGCTGTCTCGAGGAATCGGTCCACGAGGTGGTCCACTGGTCCGAAAAGGGGCAGAGAAAGGGTCGTATGGATCAAAGCACACGTTTCCCGTCCAATTCACCCTTTACGGCTTCCTACGTCTATTAAGGCCACGGTCGACGATCCATCGAGCTTATGCGAATTTTATTAATCGTGAAAAAAGCTGCGACGACGATAGACGGATTCAAGGAAGCTTTAAACCCGGATCGATGGCGGAACACGTGGAACGTCTGGACCAAGGGACCGTCGTAAAGAACTGTCCGTTTCTAGGACAGATCCTTTATCCTTATGGAAAGGTTTCGATATCCCAGAATGAACCTCGTTGGTATAAATTCTTTCGTTTCCTCTATCCTTCCCGTTCCGCGTGACATTCATCGACTGCAAGTCACAACGATTTGTATCCATCGGAAGTTCCGATGGCATGTGCGTCGTGGATTACGATTGCACCATTGGCAACCCTGTTTTATTCATTTTTCATCACCCGTCCACCCACGAACTCGACTTTCTTGCGATTCCAGAGAATTTTTCAGTCTCCTCGTAGCTCGTTCCGATATTGAATACGTATCGACTTTTGACAAGAAAAAAGTTTCACCGGCTCCACTGGCTAATTTGCTTTGCCAACGAGCTCGTAGGATCAGCGGGTACCATCGGTCTCGGATCCTCGACTCATAATCAGCTAATAAATCCGGCGCAGAGCGTGAAACGAGACTCCGTAGAGCATCGTTCGTTGGAAGTTTCGTTGATCCGGGTCGACTAGTGTGTCGTTATGGATTGCAATCTCGGAAATGGCGCGCGTTCCTGTCGGCTGCACGCCTTTTATGCGACATTCGTTCGCACGACGTCCGTAAAAACCGTGTTTCCGGCTTTGAGCAGCCTCCATGACAGCGTTGCTCGCTAATCGACGTAAAAGGGCCGAGCCAGACGCGCCAACTTTCCCATCCGTTAGCACGTCACTGGACCGAGTTAATTTAGGAAGATCAACACCCGAAACTGACCAAATATTTTATTAACTCACGATGTGTAGGCCGGAATCGTTCTCGTCCTGTCCATTCCCAGCCATTTAACTTGCTCGTAAACGAGCCTGCAGCGGAGCCTCGAAAATAATTTATCTGGACGAAATATTCGTGAAAATTTTTATTACGATCTTAATTCGATATGTCTCGTGACGTCGTGAGAATTTTCCACATTTTTCCTTCCAACCAACTGTACGCTGAAAAGGGTACGAAACGCGAACAACCCTGGCTTACGAAATAAGTGTATCGCGAGAACGTTTGCACGACGAGGGTAAAAATGAAAGCTCTTTGCAACGAATCGTCCGATATTCTTTCTCAGAGCTATACTCTAAAACCCAGAAAATTCGAGGTATCGACACGAGACGAGACATAGGACAGATCTGTCGCGATAGCAATCGAGAGATCTCGCCGTGAGGATGTAGCCAAGCTAGAGACCCGTTCGATGGGGCCTAATCCAGACCACTAAATTCTAAAGGGTACATCGAAGCCAGCGATATTTTTCACGTTGGGTATTTCCGATCGTGTAACACGAAATCCAATAAAATGATAGGTCTGTTACGTCCGTGGTATCAGCGACGATAAAGGACCGTCAAACAGTACACGGCCGATAGCATAGACTCTTTCATATCTAGATAGCTTCCGTGCCGTTCGAGGCGATTTTGTGAAAACCGATCTGCCGCAGCAACGTCTTACGAGTGAAAGCTTAATCGTATTACGCAGTGCTTTCGACGAGCAACGACACGCAGGCTTGCATCGCCCCTACGATTAGGGTGAGCAAGCGGGAAGGGCTGACGTTAGCCTTAGGATACGAGTTAATAGCATTGGCAAAGTTGACGCACCAGAACGCCGCGTCTGGAGCGATGTTAAATGCATTTCGCGCCTTCATGCCCGGAAGAATTAAGTCGGTAATTCATGAAGGCTCGTCCAACAGCCACTCACGGCCTCGTTATCTCGACGTTAAGTAAACTGCATCGTACGCGGTGCCTAGACTCTCGCGATAACACCTTCGAGCAACAATAGACCGGCTGAATTATGCGCTAGCCCTTCCAGCTTCTGTTGATGAACACACCTCGCAGTTTTTTTGCGATAATCGGGTCAGTATCTCGTGCGACTCGCTGAATATTTAGCAGAGTACCCGGTGGAACATTCGGTGGAATATTAAGCGGAAAATTTAGCAGAAGCTCGCACCTCGAATGTGTGTCACTGGGTTATCTATAACCTCGTAGGGTTATTTTGAAAACGATAAGTTAGCATTGGATCAATCGAACCACGTCCTCGTTTCGTCCTGTCCCCTTTGCAGACTCGCGGCGATCCAGAGGTCGTTGCTTGAACGAAGCACGCGAGTTCTGCGTGTCCTCGGTCCGCCATTCGACACGCATCCGGGTCAAAAGCCGCGGTCATTCTCTCTTTAAAAGAGAGCTTAGCATGCATCGAAGTTTCTTAACGAGTATAAGTACGCGGACTGAACTATAAAGACGAGGGGTGGTGTTGTACATGGCGAAACTTTGCGAAGAAACCGACCGCGCTTTTAGTCATTCTTCTCTGAAATTCTCGTTAAAAAGTTTTCTTCCTGCTAGCTGGCTGGCTGATATTCCAATTTCGCCCCGCGCATCCAGCCTGCTTCACCCCCTCGTTCGAGATGATCCGCGTAACAGCGTGATTTACAGGAACTCGTGTACACGTGCACCATCGAGTTATCGATATGGACCCGCTTTAAGAACGAACCACGGAAGTCTTATCTCTGAATATTCGCCACGATAAAACAGCCTGTCTCGAGACGAACAGCTAGAAATGGACGTGGACACTCAGATGTGACGAAACAAATTTCTTCCGACATTTTCTCCCCCTTTTTCCCGCGGTTTCGTTCTCCATAACCATTTCGATCGACCATATTCGACTACTTTTTTCCACCGAAAAACGTACGCGTGTAGACGGATCGCAACATAAATGTAACGAAGCGTTTGTTTCCGAATCGGGAACATCGATATTCCGCGTGGAGGGAAAATTTGGACCATTCTAGACAAATCTGGAAGCCTGCCGGGCTATAGGCAGAGCCTCGCTGTTTAGGTATTAAACGTAAAAGTAGCCACGCAGAGAATTTCGATACGAATTCGTACCGACTCGCAATATCGATATCGAATGCCGCATTTTGGGAACGTATGTGCGTGGATCTATTATTAGGCACAGACAGAGAGATTGAAAGCACTAAAGCGGCCTGTTGTCGATACACGTTCGACGTTACCTCGTTAACGGGAGATAGCCATTGTTCCGTTGCATTAAACGTCTACATAACTGCCTGGCAATCGATCTTTCTTTCGTTTCGGACTGCGTTGCGCTCGGTAATTTTATGCGCAAGTGGGAGACGGAGGAACGTATTCGCGGGCCAGGCTGGTGTAAAAAAAAAAGAAAACACCAGGAATTTTCCGACCGCGAAGCTTCACACGGGCGTTACTTTCATCCTGAGTGCGAGAAAGCCGAGTCGGAATGGTTCGTGGGTCATAGCAGAACGCTATGAGTTCGTGTTTACAATATAATCAACGGGAGCATACACGAGATATCAGGTTTTGTTTGCAAGCTGTTAAGTGGATCCAGTTATCCTGGTTCGGCTTATCAAAAGGATCGCTGCGGCGTGAACGTGATTATAACTCTGGTGCAACGTGAATTCGAAAGCGCGTTTGTCTGACTGAAAGAATCGAGCAAGATTAGAATTAATCATTATATAATAATAATCATTATCGAGCTGATTACCGTATCACCGACGCCCTTTGGGAAACGTAGGAAGAAGATAAAAATCAATTTCCACGGATTATCTCTAGACGGAGATAAAGAGTCTCGATATAATTTCCAAAGTCATAATCGTTTCCGTTCGTTTTACATCTGCCGTAGGACGGATTAACGTGGTAATATAAATGACTCGGTCGGACGGGTTAATAAATGGGAAAATTTTTCCCGAGACAGCGGTGGAAGAGAAGGAGACAGCCCGTAACGACGGAGAGACACGAGCTGTCGAAATTGGAGACTCGAACCAAATATTGGCGAGTCGACATTGACGCGCCCTGCTATATCGACGCGTCCGCGGACTTCCGCCCATGTCCCGAGCAGTGTGGGCAGCGTATGCGCGGAGCATGCGCAGCTTGGCGCGAGCGGTGTCGCCTGACGCCAGTCTGTCCGAGGTTCAAGTAACGGAAAGATCGGCTCCTCTGGTCCAGCGCGGTGCGCGTCCTCGTCTCGCGTCCTTTTCCTTCTAATGCGTGATCCTCACGATCTATCTGTGGATTGGATCGCGTTACGCGGCCACCACGTGACAGAGGAATCGCCGCATGACCCTAGGAAGTGTGCAGTGCGTGAAGAGAGTGTCGGAGGTAAAGTGTCGCCGCGTGTGTCGTTCGAAGCGAATTGCGAGCGGATCGAGGGGGCTGCGTGCATCCGTGCGATTTGATCCCCCTATAGTCGCTGGCTGAAAACGAGGCACGCGTTTTTCTAGCACCCGAGTCCTCGCTCTAGCTTCCTTTGTACTGGTCCATTAGGTCGTTGAGGGAACGCGAGCGGAGAGCGAGCAGAAGAGCGAGCAGTGTGTACGTAGACGGAAGTGGCCTGCCGGAGGCAGTCCGTTGGATGGGAACACGATGGAGCGACACGTAGCGTGGCAGTGATTCGGTGTGGATTTTTCGTCAGCCTCGAGTGATCGATCGGAGTTCGCGTCTTTGGATGGTGGTTCGTCCAAGTTGCTCGCGATGCTCGCATCGGACAGTGATTCCCTGGGACAATAGCGTCCTGGTCCTACGCTGGGTCGCAGCGGAACGTTTCCGCGGAATTTCGCGAAAGGCAAACATAAAAGAGAAGCGAGAACAGCGGCGGGGGCACATTCGCGTAAGAGCGGAAGGAGGAAATTTGAGAAGCTTCGGTCCGTCCAGAGGAGAAGAAAGAGGGAGAGTGGAGAAGAGC